>NC_088422.1:4294768-4377440 GCF_034236695.1 Oncorhynchus nerka | reverse complement strand
CACACTGACTCTGTACCAGTACCCCCTGTATATAGCCTCCACATTGACTCTGTACCGTAATACCTTGTATATAGCCTCCACATTGACTCTGTACCGGTACCCCTGTATATAGCCTCCACATTGACTCTGTACCGTAATACCCTGTATATAGCCTCCACATTGACTCTGTACCGGTACCCCTGTATATAACCTCCACATTGACTCTGTACCAGTTCCCCCTGTATATAGCCCCACATTGACTCTGTACCGTAATACCTGTATATAGCCTCCACATTGACTCTGTACCGTAATACCCTGTATATAGCCTCCACATTGACTCTGTACCGGTACCCCCTGTATATAGCCTCCACATTGACTCTGTACCAGTTCCCCCTGTATATAGCCTCCACATTGACTCTGTACCGTAATACCCTGTATATAGCCTCCACATTGACTCTGTACCGTAATACCCTGTATATAGCCTCCACATTGACTCTGTACCGGTACCCCCTGTATATAGCCTCCACACTGACTCTGTACCAGTACCCCCTGTATATAGCCTCCACATTGACTCTGTACCGTAATACCTTGTATATAGCCTCCACATTGACTCTGTACCGGTACCCCCTGTATATAGCCTCCACATTGACTCTGTACCGTAATACCCTGTATATAGCCTCCACATTGACTCTGTACCGGTACCCCCTGTATATAACCTCCACATTGACTCTGTACCAGTTCCCCCTGTATATAGCCTCCACATTGACTCTGTACCGTAATACCCTGTATATAGCCTCCACATTGACTCTGTACCGTAATACCCTGTATATAGCCTCCACATTGACTCTGTACCGGTACCCCCTGTATATAGCCTCCACATTGACTCTGTACCAGTTCCCCCTGTATATAGCCTCCACATTGACTCTGTACCGTAATACCCTGTATATAGCCTCCACATTGACTCTGTACCGTAATACCCTGTATATAGCCTCCACATTGACTCTGTACCGTAATACCCTGTATATAGCCTCCACATTGACTCTGTACTGGAAACCCCCAAAAATTGTTAAACAAATCAAAATATACTCAATATTTGAAATCATTCAAACAGCCTTTACCTTGATGACAGCTTTACACACTCCTGGCATTCTCTCAACCAGCTTCATGAGGTAGTCAACTGGAATGCATTTCAATTAACAGGTATACCTTCTTAAAAGTGAATTTTTGGAATTTCTTTCCTTCTTGAGCCAATCAGTTGTGTTGTGACAAGGTAAGGGGGGTATACAGAAGATAGCCCTATTTGGTAAAAGACCAAGCCCATATTATGGCAAGAACAGCTCAAATAAGCAAAGAGAAACTAGTCCATCATTACTTTAAGAAATGAAGGCCAGTTAATACGGAACATTTCAAGAACTCTGAAAGTTTATTCAAGTGCAATCGCAAAAACCATCAAGCGCTGTGATGACACTGGCTCTCATGAGGACCGCCACAGGAAAGGAAGACCCAGAGTTACCTCTGCTGCAGAGGATAAGTTCATTAGAGTTACCATCCTCAGAAATTGTAGCCAAAATAAATGCTTCATAAAGTTCAAGTAACAGACACATCTCAACATCAACTGTTCAGAGGAGACTGAGTGAATCAGGCCTTCATGGTCGAATTACTGCACAGAAACCACTACTAAAGGACACCAATAAGAAGATACTTGCTTGGGCCAAGAAACACGAGCAATGAACATTAGACCAGTGGAAATGTGTCTTTTGGTCTGGAGTCCAAATCTGAGATTTTTGGTTCCAATCGCTGTCTTTGTGAGACGTTGTGGGTGATTGGATGATCTCAGCATGTGTATTTCCCACTGTGAAGCATGGAAGAGGAGGTGTAATGGTGTGGGGGGTGCTTTGGTGGTGATACTGTCTGTGATTTATTTAGAAATCAAGGCACAGCATTCTGCAGCGATAGGCCATCAAAACTGGTTTGGGCTTATTGGGACTATCATTTGTTTTTCAACTGGACCATGACCCAACACACCTCCAGGCTGTCTAAGGGTTATCTTACCTAGATAGAGAGTGATGGAGTGCTGCATCAGATGACCTGGCCTCCACAATCCCCCGACCTCAACCCAAATGAGATGGTCTGGAATGAGTCGGACAGCAGAGTGAAGGAAAAGCAGCCAACAAGTGCTTATCATATGTGGGAGATCTTTCAAGACTGTTTGAAAAGCATTCCAGGTGAAGCTGGTTGAGAATATGCCAAGAGTGTGCAAAGCTGTCATCAAGGCAAAGGGTGGCTGTTTGAATAACGTCAAATATAAAATATTTTTGATTTGTTTAACATTTTTCTTTGGTTATTACACGATTCCATATGTGATATTTCATAGTTTTTGATGACTTCACGATTATTCTACAATGTAGAAAATAGTACAAAATAATAAAAAGAATGAGTATTAGTGTTCTAAAACTTTTTGACATCAAGTCCTCTACACGTTATACCTCCTTTAACGAAGAGGATCATGTCATCCATTCGTTATATTCATTGTAGATTATTATGATATTCATTATGATCTAAAAAGCAAAACAGAACCTATATCAAGATCAGTACTCCAACTCTGAGATGCTTAAATGAATATAGGCTCCCCGATCATGGGATATTAGACAAAGAAGAAGAAGTAGAAGAAGAAGAAGAAGGAGAAGACTGGAAACTTCATTACCCACAAAACAACTCAACGTCTCAACGTCAACAGTGAAGAGGCGACTCTGGGATGCTGGCCTTCTAGGCAGAGTTGCACAGAAAAAAAACATATCTCAGACTGGCCAATAAAAAGAAAAGATTAAGATGGGCAAAAGAACACAGACACTGGACAGAGGAGCTCTGCCTAGAAGGCCAGCATCCCGGAGTCGCCTCTTTACTGTTGATGTTGAGACTGGTGTTTAGCATGTACTATTTAATGGAGCTGCCAGTTGAGGACTTGTGAGGCGTCTGTTTCTCAAACTAGACACTCTAGTTGTATGTACTCGTTGATGTACTCTTGCTCAGTTGTGCACCGGGGCCTCCCACTCCTCTTTCTATTCTGGTTAGAGGCCAGTTTGTGCTGTTCTGTGAAGGGAGTAGTACACAGCGTTGTACGAGATCTTCAGTTTCTTGGCAATTTCTTGCATGGAATAGCCTTCATTTCTTAGAACAAGAATAGACTGATGAGTTTCAGAAGAAATGTCTTTGTTTCTGGCCATTTTGAGCCTGTAATCAACCCCACAAATGCTGATGCTCCAGATACTCAACTGGTCTAAAGAAGGACAGTTTTATTTATTCTTTAATCAGAACCACAGTTTTCAGCTGTGCTAACATAATTTCAAAAGGGTTTTCTAATGTTCAATTAGCCTTTTTAAATGCTAAACCTGCATTAGCTAACACTACGTGCCATTGGAACACAGGAAAGATGGTTGCTGATAATGGGCCTCTGTACACCTATGTTGATACTCCATAAAAAATGTGCTGTTTCCAGCTACAATAGTCATTTACAACATTAACAATGTCTCTACACTGTATTTCTGAGCAATTATGTTATTTTAATGGCCAATTTTTCAAAAACAAGGACATTTCGTAGTGACCCCAAACTTTTGAACGGTTGTGTAAATATCTAATATGAGGAACGATTTGGAAAAAGACATAGTTGTTTTGGTATCATTGGTTGTAAAATATCAAATGATTGTCATCACAAAACCCCTTGATATAGACTCCAGTAATCAGTAAATACAAACATATGGGAACATTATATTTTATTGTTTCACTCTTTCATATCTGTACAAATACCATCACCGTTTGTATGTACATATGACATTTACATTAAAAAAAAAATACAAAACTATATACGTCTAGTTGTATTTCTCTTGTGATGTTTGAACATAAAAAATGCATTCTGAAAACAACAACAACAACAACAGTGGAAAAAGAAAGCAAAGTGATGTGTTTGATATGCTGCATACAGCCCAATTTTTCAGTTTTTGATTTGTTAAAAAAGTTTGAAATATCCAATAAATGTTGTTCCACTTCACAATTGTGTCCCACTTGTTGTTGATTCTTCACAAAAAAAATACAGTTTTATATCTTTATGTTTGAAGCCTGAAATGTGGCAAAAGGTCGCAAAGTTCAAGGGGGCCGAATAGTCAGGTGATCTCTGCAAGAGCAATATGGAACAAAACATTGGCAGCACACAACATTTGTTCACGGCACATTTTCGGACAAAATCAAGTGTTGCCCCCCCCCCAAAAAAAAAACATATTTTCTAACATGTAAAATATATAAAATACTACTACTGAGTGACGTCTGGGTAAAACACTCCATTGGGAAACAATTTGTAGAGGAATAGCCTCACTAATACCACCATATCCTGATTGCCAGGTGGTTTCTGCTCTTTTGCCAACTCATGTACTTGTCATGCCGAACAATAGCTTGACAATAATGGAGTAAGGCAACAGATCTGGGATCAGGGGCTTACCAGCTATAACCACGTTGCACCATACAAAAGCACCGTTCCACTGCAGAACAGACAAGAATTCCCTTTGGCCAGTTACAACGAGGTGTAAACGAGAATTCCCTTTGGCCAGTTACAACGAGGTGTAAACGAGAATTCCCTTTGGCCAGTTACAACGAGGTGTAAACGAGAATTCCCTTTGGCCAGTTACAACGAGGTGTAAACGAGAATTCCCTTTGGCCAGTTACAACGAGGTGTAAACGAGAATTCCCTTTGGCCAGTTACAACGAGGTGTAAACGAGAAAGCAGCAACATTTCTGTATATAAACGATTGACAGATAAGATAGATAACCCATAAATAAACACATAGGAAGGTTAAACATGGAGTTAATGTGTGAATGATAAACATCTGTGATCATAAAAGTTCACGTGAAAGTGAGAACTTAAAGCAGATTTGATTTATTTTTAATTTTTTTTACAGCTCAGGGAAAAACGATGCCATTTACAGAAAGATGATGATTAATAAATAACACTGCTTCTCTTTGGACAAATATATTTCTTCATAATATAAAAAATAATGAAAACTAAAAAGATGATAAAAATAAAAAATAAAAAATGGTGGTACAAATAACATGGTAGATAGTAAGTACAGTGTTTAACTGTATAAATTATAAAAACACAAACCAAATGTATAAATAAAACATCTAGAAATGAACTAAATGTATACTTTTGTCTCTTTAAAAAATATATAAGCATACACATGTGGACTGTACAGTATGAACATGGTTCCAGGCCCTTGGACTGTCCTTCTAGTGCAGACCAGGCAGGCAGATAGATAGACAGTCTATCCAACCAATAAGGAGGGGAGGAAGATAGACTATCCACCAATGAGGAGGACAGGTGGATATGATAGACAGCCTATCTATCCAATAAGGAGGACAGGTGGATATGATAGACAGCCTATCTATCCAATAAGGAGGACAGGTGGATATGATAGACAGCCTATCCATCCAATAAGGAGGACAGGTGGATATGATAGACAGCCTATCTATCCAATAAGGAGGACAGGTGGATATGATAGACAGCCTATTCATCCAATAAGGAAGACAGGTGGATATGATAGACAGCCTATCCATCCAATAAGGAGGACAGGTGGATATGATAGACAGCCTATCTATCCAATAAGGAGGACAGGTGGATATGATAGACAGCCTATCCATCCAATAAGGAGGACAGGTGGATATGATAGACAGCCTATCCATCCAATAAGGAGGACAGGTGGATATGATAGACAGCCTATCCATCCAATAAGGAGGACAGGTGGATATAAATCGTGTAGTCCTGATCTTCCTGCTCCTCCTCCTCCTCCTCCTCCTCTTCCTCCTCCGGGGCTTCTGTAATGGCTAGATGGGAGAATATATGGTAGCTGTTGTATAAATAAGGACCACAACAGCAATGTAGCAGAAGAGTATTTATCTGAATGTTCTCAAAAGCCCCATATCTCTCCACGAAGGCCCAGTATAGCCTCGTGGTGCTGTTATGTTTCAGGGCAGAGAGGGGACTTGGCACTGAGTCATCCATCCCATAATGATGAAACATTGTTTACATAATCTAGGTCTAGGATGCCAGGGCTATGACAGCAGAGCAGCGGGTGACGCAGGGTGGGAATGGGGGGGGGGGGGGGGGGCAGGGCGATCTGAGGGGTTGAATGGATCAGGTCTTTATTTTGGCAGCAGAATCCTGAAAGCAGACAGTCAGACACACAAAAGTGTTTTTGTTTATGTTGTAGGGTTTTGCTGGTTTCGTTCTCATTTTTCTTTATGTTTCTCCGTTTGTCTCAGACACAGTACAGTTGCTGCCATTGGACGGAGAGTCTCTATGTGTCGCAGCAGTTTGACCTACGACCTCTACCAAGCAAGGGGGGGGGGGGGGGAGCAACACAAGCGACAGACAGTCCCTCATCATCCAATCCAAACGGATGTTTGTTGTTTGATAGGCAACAACACATTCACTACAATTAGCACACAGAGAAGTGAATGCATATAGATGGTATACATGTTAATTGACTACTGGCAGACAGAGAGACACTGGGGCGAAGTATGAGTAGTGATTATTCATTCTCATTTCCTTTCAATTCTGGAAGCACACTGACATTCCAATTCCAATTCACTTCAATGCTTTTCGATTAAAACAACATTTGGAATTTTAATTTAGTTCATTTTAACCGTAAACCTGACTTCCTCTGTTTATTATCTGCAAAAATTGTAAAAGTGTCACTTTCCTCTGCCCCATGAGGTGATCATGACGTTGGTCCCCTTTTTGGGCGTTGTACTCCACACATACTTTACTTTTACATTGAGCAGGTCAGTCAGATCATATCATAGTGTAGTGGAGGATATCCAGACTTATTCATCATGATGAAAAATTGAATTCAATCATCTTTGACATAGTGACTTGGCATGTATAACTCATATCCTTTTTTTTTTGTGGCAGGTAGCCTCGGTTTAGGGAGTACTTTATTTAAGGAGGAATGGCTCAAAGTACTGGTGGAAATAAGTAGTCAACATGTTAAGGTTCACCTTAAATAATCTTAGCTATAATGGCACCAACGTCGCAATCACCTTATGCACATATATGACTATGTAACTGGTTTCATTCTGACTCTATATTACATGTTATAGCAGAGTGGTGTGTGTTTTCATTCTGACTCTATACTACATGTTATAGCAGAGTGGTGTGTGTTTTCATTCTGACTCTATACTACATGTTATAGCAGAGTGGTGTATGTTTTCATTCTGACTCTATATTACATGTTATAGCAGAGTGGTGTGTGTTTTCATTCTGACTCTATATTACATGTTATAGCAGACTGGTGTATGGTTTCATTCTGACTCTATATTACATGTTATAGCAGAGTGGTGTATGGTTTCATTCTGACTCTATATTACATGTTATAGCAGACTGGTGTGTGCCAATACAGTGCATTTTTAATTACTGATTGATTACAGCCAAATAGCCAAAAGAAAAATGTAAATACATGATTAATATATAATCAAAGTGACCATGGAATTTACAAGATGTAAAGATATGACCCCTATGTGGCTGTCTAGAATAAAACATTTTTTTAATAAAAACTATAATATTGAGAAAAAAAACTGCATCAAAATTAAAAAGTAACTGTCCAGTGTTTTAAGATTTAATTAAAAAAAGAAGTATGTTAAAAAGTAGCTTGTTCTGTGTAGGAATGTTGCGGGGCGTACCCCAACAACAGAATGTTGCGGGGCGTACCCCAACAACAGAATGTTGCGGGGCGTACCCCAACAACAGAATGTTACGGTGCGTACCCCAACAACAGAATGTTGTGGGTATATACTGGTCATTTAAAAAATTAAATGCGAGTAGACAGCTGATTGGCCAGCTCATCTTCCTCAGTAGTATGACATCATACTCTGTGAGGAAATAAAAAGCCATTTTAAAACGGTCAGTTTGAGAAAAGTTTTAGGTGGCATTTAAAAAAAAAAGTGTTTCATCACAAATTTATGCTTTGGGAAAATAAGCGTGTAGGATGAGTTAACAACATTATTTTGGTATGAGTTAACAGAATTGTAACTTTTAAAAGTGAGATTTTCACTGGACAGTTACTCTAAGGTAACCTGCTTGAGTACAGCAGATCATTATGGGATGTCTATGACCACCAACTCATCTAGACTTCAAATACAATGATTGTTTTAATTGCAAATGTTAGTCTCCATCAATGCTCGTTAGTGTAATGACGTTAGCATATAATCTCAACAACTTCCAAGAAAGTTTTCTTTTGAACTATCTTTACCTATTGATATATTTTGTTTATTCACTTTTTTGTTTATTATTATTTTTTGGGGCTGAAAAAAATGCTGAAAGTTAAAGAAGCCAGCAACACAGACAAAATCATGCAGGTTCTCTCATCTCAAGTCCTTTCAGATGTGTAAGGTGAGCTGTGCCGGGTGGGTGGGCAGGGAGGTGGGAGGTTAGAGGGGAGGGGGCTCAAGAAGAGTCAGGAGTCAAGGGTGACTTGGTGTCAGAGGGATTGGTGTCAGCAAGGATTGGTGTCAGCAAGGATTGGTGTCATGGGGGGATTGGTGTCATGGGGGATTGGTGTCAGGGTGGGATTGATGTCAGAGAGGGATTGGTGTCAGTGGGGGGAAGGATTGGTGTCAGGAGGAGATTGGTGTCAGGGTGGGGATTGGTGTCAGAGATGGGGGGAGGGATTGGTGTCAGAAGGGGATTGGTGTCAGAGATGGGGGAGGGATTGGTGTCAGGAAGGGAATGGTGTCAGGGGATTGGTGTCAGATGGGGAGGGATTGGTGTCAGGGAGTCATTGGTATCAGGGGGGGGATTGGTGTCGGGGGGGGATTGTTGTCAGGAAGGGATTGGGGTCAGGGAGGGATTGGTGTCAGAGATGGGGGAGGGATTGGTGTCAGCTAGGATTGATGTCAGGAGGGGATTGGTGTCAGGAGGGAATGGTGCCATGGAGGGATTGGTGTCAGAGGTAGGGGGAGGGTCTGGTGTCAGGGCGGGATTGGTGTCAGGGGGGTTGGTGTCAGAGTGGGGGGAGGGATTGGTGTGAGGGTGGGATTGGTGTCAGAGATGTGGTAATGGATTGGTGTCAGGGTGAGATTGTTGTTGGGAAGGAACATGGAATTGTCTCGCTCGGTGGTGATTACTTACAGTTGCAAGATCCTGAATGCTTAACCTCCAGGAGCGTTCTCAGAGAGCAGGCAGTCTGCTTCATAACACACTCTGAGGGGTAGGTGGTGTTGTCGCTGGCGCACACCGCCTCGTCCATCCGGCTCTCTGGACACGCCTCCTCACAGAGGGAGCAGCGGCCTCGGCTCATCCTGGCGTCCCACAGACACTTCTTCCCCACACTGCAGTGAATGTCCTCGCACGACTTGGCCTCTGGAGCCAGAGAGAGGAGAGGAGAAGAAAGACAGAACTTATCAGACCGACGCCTCGTTGGTGCTGCTTGGCATATCACCATGAAACTGTAGTGGATCGTATTGAGTCATATAACCATGTAACCGTAGTGGATCGTATTGAGTCATGTCCTATGTTAGGTCATCTTTGGTGCTGCTTGGCATATCACCATGAAACTGTAGTGGTTAATGTCATGTCGTATGTTTCAAGTATCCATGTAGTAAGGAGTGAAACGCTTCCCAGGAAAACACCCCGGCTGTGGTGTGGGTGATGTTGCCAACTTCTAAACAGCAGCAACTACAAAGTAGTACCAGCCTTGTATACTGAAATGAACCTCCTAAGCAAATGGAGAATCTCTGCTATGAGAACCTCAATTTATGTGGAATGTTGGCCGAGTGGACACAAAAAGTAGTGGAATGTTGGCAGAGTGGACACAAAAAGTAGTGGAATGTTGGCAGAGTGGACACAAAAAGTAGTGGAATGTTGGCAGAGTGGACACAAAAGGTAGTGGAATGTTGGCAGAGTGGACACAAAAAGTAGTGGAATGTTGGCAGAGTGGACACAAAAAGTAGTGGAATGTTGAAAGAGTGGACACAAAAAGTAGTGGAATGTTGAAAGAGTGGACACAAAAATTACTGAATGTTGACAGAGTGGACGAATAAAGTAGTGGAATAAAGTACTGGAATGTTGGCAGAGTGGACACAAAAAGTAGTGGAAAGAGTGGACCTAATAAAGTAGTGGAAGTACATAAAAAAGTAGTGGAATGTTGGCAGAGTGGACACATAAAGTAGTGGAATGTTGGCAGAGTGACGAATAAAGTAGTGGAATGTTGGCAGAGTGGACACAAAAAAGTAATGGAATGTTGGCAGAGTGGACATAAAAAAAGTAGTGGAATGTTGACAGAGTGGACACAAATG
Organism: Oncorhynchus nerka; assembly: GCF_034236695.1. NCBI lineage: Eukaryota > Metazoa > Chordata > Actinopteri > Salmoniformes > Salmonidae > Oncorhynchus > Oncorhynchus nerka. The sequence continues at coordinate 4,367,123 of NC_088422.1, read as the reverse complement.
TTGAAAGTAGTCAAAGAGTGGACACAAAAAGTAGTGGAATGTTGAAAGTAGTCAAATGTTGGCAGAGTGGACACAAAAAGTAGTGGAATGTTGACAGAGTGGACACATAAAGTACTGGAATGTTGGCAGAGTGGACATAAAAAGTTGTGGAATGTTGACAGAGTGGACACAAAAAGTAGTGGAATGTTGAAAGAGTGGACACAAAAATTACTGAATGTTGACAGAGTGGACGAATAAAGTAGTGGAATGTTGGCAGAGTGGACGAATAAAGTACTGGAATGTTGGCAGAGTGGACACAAAAAGTAGTGGAATGTTGGCAGAGTGGACACATAAAGTACTGGAATGTTGGCAGAGTGGACGAATAAAGTAGTGGAATGTTGGCAGAGTGGACACAAAAAGTAGTGGAATGTTGGCAGAGTGGACACATAAAGTACTGGAATGTTGGCAGAGTGGACGAATAAAGTAGTGGAATGTTGGCAGAGTGGACACAAAAAGTAATGGAATGTTGGCAGAGTGGACATAAAAAGTAGTGGAATGTTGACAGAGTGGACACAAAAAGTACTGGAATGTTGAAAGTAGTCAAATGTTGGCAGAGTGGACACAAAAAGTAGTGGAATGTTGAAAGTAGTCAAATGTTGGCAGAGTGGACACAAAAAGTAGTGGAATGTTGACAGAGTGGACACATAAAGTACTGGAATGTTGGCAGAGTGGACATAAAAAGTTGTGGAATGTTTGACATAAAAAGTAGTGGAATGTTGACAGAGTGGACACAAAGAGTACTGGAATGTTGGCAGAGTGGACACAAAAAGTAGTGGAATGTTGGCAGAGTGGACACAAAAAGTAGTGGAATGTTGAAAGAGTGGACACATAAAGTAGTGGAATGTTGGCAGAGTGGACACAAAAAGTAGTGGAATGTTGACAGATTGGACACAAAAAGTAGTGGAATGTTGGCAGAGTGGACATAAAAAGTTGTGGAATGTTGACAGAGTGGACACAAAAAGTACTGGAATGTTGAAAAAGTGGACAGAAAAAGTAGTGGAATGTTGGCAGAGTGGACAGAAAAAGTAGTGGGATGTTGACAGAGTGGACACAAAAGGTACTGGAATGTTGACAGAGTGGACACAAAAAGTAGTGGAATGTTGCAGAGTGGACACGAAAAGTAGTGGAATGTTGACAGAGTGGACACGAAAAGTACTGGAATGTTGGCAGAGTGGACAGAAAAAGTAGTGGAATGTTGACAGAGTGGACATAAAAAGAGGTGGAATGTTGGCAAATGGACACAAAAAGTAGTGGAATGTTGACAGAGTGGACACAAAAAGTAGTGGAATGTTGAAAGAGTGGACACAAAAAGTAGTGGAATGTTGGCAGAGTGGACACAAAAAGAGGTGGAATGTTGGCAAATGGACACAAAAAGTAGTGGAATGTTGGCAGAGTGGACACAAAAAGTAGTGGAATGTTGACAGAGTGGACACAAAAAGTAGTGGAATGTTGACAGAGTCGACACAAAAAGTAGTGGAATGTTGGCAGAGTGGACACAAAAAGTACTGGAATGTTGGCAGAGTGGACACATAAAGTAGTGGAATGTTGGCAGAGTGGACACAAAAAGTAGTGGAATGTTGGCAGAGTGGACACATAAAGTACTGGAATGTTGGCAGGAATAAAGTAGTGGAATGTTGGCAGAGTGGACACAAAAAGTAATGGAATGTTGGCAGAGTGGACATAAAAAGTAGTGGAATGTTGACAGAGTGGACACAAAAAGTACTGGAATGTTGAAAGTAGTCAAATGTTGGCAGAGTGGACACAAAAAGTAGTGGAATGTTGAAAGTAGTCAAATGTTGGCAGAGTGGACACAAAAAGTAGTGGAATGTTGACAGAGTGGACACATAAAGTACTGGAATGTTGGCAGAGTGGACATAAAAAGTTGTGGAATGTTGACAGAGTGGACATAAAAAGTAGTGGAATGTTGACAGAGTGGACACAAAGAGTACTGGAATGTTGGCAGAGTGGACACAAAAAGTAGTGGAATGTTGGCAGAGTGGACACAAAAAGTAGTGGAATGTTGAAAGAGTGGACACATAAAGTAGTGGAATGTTGGCAGAGTGGACACAAAAAGTAGTGGAATGTTGACAGTTGGAATGTTGGCAGAGTGGACACAAAAGTACTGGAATGTTGAAAAAGTGGGAAAAATAGTTGTTGACAGAGTGGACACAAAAGGTACTGGAATGTTGACAGAGTGGACACAAAAAGTAGTGGAATGTTGCAGAGTGGACACGAAAAGTAGTGGAATGTTGACAGAGTGGACACGAAAAGTACTGGAATGTTGGCAGAGTGGACAGAAAAAGTAGTGGAATGTTGACAGAGTGGACATAAAAAGAGGTGGAATGTTGGCAAATGGACACAAAAAGTAGTGGAATGTTGACAGAGTGGACACAAAAAGTAGTGGAATGTTGAAAGAGTGGACACAAAAAGTAGTGGAATGTTGGCAGAGTGGACACAAAAAGAGGTGGAATGTTGGCAAATGGACACAAAAAGTAGTGGAATGTTGGCAGAGTGGACACAAAAAGTAGTGGAATGTTGACAGAGTGGACACAAAAAGTAGTGGAATGTTGACAGAGTCGACACAAAAAGTAGTGGAATGTTGGCAGAGTGGACACAAAAAGTACTGGAATGTTGGCAGAGTGGACACATAAAGTAGTGGAATGTTGGCAGAGTGGACACAAAAAGAGGTGGAATGTTGGCAGAGTGGACACAAAAAGTAGTGGAATGTTGAAAGAGTGGACACAAAAAGTAGTGGAATGTTGACAGAGTGGACACAAAAAGTAGTGGAATGTTGACAGAGTGGACACGAAAAGTAGTGGAATGTTGGCAGAGTGGACACGAAAAGTACTGGAATGTTGGCAGACTGGACACAAAGTAGTGGAATGTTGGCAGAGTGGACACAAAAAGTACTGGAATGTTGGCAGACTGGACACAAAGTAGTGGAATGTTGACAGAGTGGACACAAAAAGTACCGGAATGTTGAAAAAGTGGACAGAAAAAGTAGTGGAATTTTGGCAGAGTGGACAGAAAAAGTACTGGGATGTTGACAGAGTGGACACAAAAAGTAGTGGAATGTTGGCAGAGTGGACAGAAAAAGTAGTGGAATGTTGGCAGAGTGGAAACAAAAAGTAGTGGAATGTTGGCAGAGTGGACACAAAAAGTAGTGGAATGTTGGCAAACTGGACACAAAAAGTAGTGGAATGTTGGCAGAGTGGACACAAAAATTACTGAATGTTGGCAGAGTGGACACAAAAAGTAGTGGAATGTTGGCAAACTGGACACAAAAAGTACTGGAATGTTGGCAGAGTGGACACAAAAAGTAGTGGAATGTTGGCAGAGTGGACACAAAAAGTAGTGGAATGTTGGCAGAGTGGACACAAAAAGTACTGGAATGTTGGCAGAGTGGACACAAAAATTACTGAATGTTGGCAGAGGACACAAAAAGTACTGGAATGTTGGCAGAGTGGACACATAAAGTACTGGAATGTTGAAAGAGTGGACAGATCAAGTACTGGAATGTTGGCAGAGTGGACACAAAAAGTAGTGGAATGTTGGCAGAGTGGACACAAAAAGTAGTGGAATGTTGGCAGAGTGGACACAAAAAGTAGTGGAATGTTGAAAAAGTGGACAGAAAAAGTAGTGGAATGTTGGCAGAGTGGACAGAAAAAGTACTGGGATGTTGTCAGAGTGGACACAAAAAGTAGTGGAATGTTGGCAGAGTGGACAGAAAAAGTACTGGGATGTTGTCAGAGTGGACACAAAAAGTAGTGGAATGTTGGCAGAGTGGACATAAAAAGTAGTGGAATGTTGGCAGAGTGGACACAAAAAGAGGTGGAATGTTGGCAGAGTGGACACAAAAAGTAGTGGAATGTTGAAAGAGTGGACACAAAAAGTAGTGGAATGTTGACAGAGTGGACACAAAAAGTAGTGGAATGTTGGCAGAGTGGACACGAAAAGTACTGGAATGTTGGCAGACTGGACACAAAGTAGTGGAATGTTGGCAGAGTGGACACAAAAAGTACTGGAATGTTGGCAGACTGGACACAAAGTAGTGGAATGTTGACAGAGTGGACACAAAAAGTACCGGAATGTTGAAAAAGTGGACAGAAAAAGTAGTGGAATTTTGGCAGAGTGGACAGAAAAAGTACTGGGATGTTGACAGAGTGGACAGAAAAAGTAGTGGAATGTTGGCAGAGTGGACAGAAAAAGTAGTGGAATGTTGGCAGAGTGGAAACAAAAAGTAGTGGAATGTTGGCAGAGTGGACACAAAAAGTAGTGGAATGTTGGCAAACTGGACACAAAAAGTAGTGGAATGTTGGCAGAGTGGACACAAAAATTACTGAATGTTGGCAGAGTGGACACAAAAAGTAGTGGAATGTTGGCAAACTGGACACAAAAAGTACTGGAATGTTGGCAGAGTGGACACAAAAAGTAGTGGAATGTTGGCAGAGTGGACACAAAAAGTAGTGGAATGTTGGCAGAGTGGACACAAAAAGTACTGGAATGTTGGCAGAGTGGACACAAAAATTACTGAATGTTGGCAGAGGACACAAAAAGTACTGGAATGTTGGCAGAGTGGACACATAAAGTACTGGAATGTTGAAAGAGTGGACACAAAAAGTACTGGAATGTTGGCAGAGTGGACAGATCAAGTACTGGAATGTTGGCAGAGTGGACACAAAAAGTAGTGGAATGTTGGCAGAGTGGACACAAAAAGTAGTGGAATGTTGAAAAAGTGGACAGAAAAAGTAGTGGAATGTTGGCAGAGTGGACAGAAAAAGTACTGGGATGTTGTCAGAGTGGACACAAAAAGTAGTGGAATGTTGGCAGAGTGGACATAAAAAGTAGTGGAATGTTGACAGAGTGGACACAAAAAGTAGTGGAATGTTGAAAGAGTGGACACAAAAAGTACTGTAATGTTGACAGAGTGGACACAAAAAGTAGTGGAATGTTGGCAGAGTGGACAGAAAAAGTAGTGGAATGTTGGCAGAGTGGACACAAAAAGTAGTGGAATGTTGACAGAGTGGACACAAAAAGTAGTGGAATGTTGACAGAGTCGACACAAAAAGTAGTGGAATGTTGGCAGAGTGGACACAAAAGTACTGGAATGTTGGCAGAGTGGACATAAAGTAGTGGAATGTTGGCAGAGTGGTGGAATGTTGGCAGAGTGGACACAAAAAGTAGTGGAATGTTGAAAGAGTGGACACAAAAAGTAGTGGAATGTTGAAAGAGTGGACACAAAAAGTAGTGGAATGTTGGCAGACTGGACACAAAGTAGTGGAATGTTGACAGAGTGGACACAAAAAGTACCGGAATGTTGAAAAAGTGGACAGAAAAAGTAGTGGAATGTTGGCAGAGTGGACAGAAAAAGTACTGGGATGTTGACAGAGTGGACACAAAAAGTAGTGGAATGTTGGCAGAGTGGACATAAAAAGGAGTGGAATGTTGACAGAGTGGATACAAAAAGTAGTGGAATGTTGGCAGAGTGGACAGAAAAAGTACTGGGATGTTGTCAGAGTGGACACAAAAAGTAGTGGAATGTTGGCAGAGTGGACATAAAAAGTAGTGGAATGTTGACAGAGTGGACACAAAAAGTAGTGGAATGTTGAAAGAGTGGACACAAAAAGTACTGTAATGTTGACGGAGTGGACACAAAAAGTAGTGGAATGTTGGCAGAGTGGACAGAAAAAGTAGTGGAATGTTGGCAGAGTGGACACAAAAAGTACTGTAATGTTGACAGAGTGGACACAAAAAGTAGTGGAATGTTGGCAGACTGGACACAAAGTCGTGGAATGTTGACAGAGTGGACACAAAAAGTACCGGAATGTTGAAAAAGTGGACAGAGAAAGTAGTGGAATGTTGGCAGAGTGGACAGAAAAAGTACTGGGATGTTGACAGAGTGGACACAAAAAGTAGTGGAATGTTGGCAGAGTGGACATAAAAAGTAGTGGAATGTTGACAGAGTGGATACAAAAAGTAGTGGAATGTTGGCAGAGTGGACAGAAAAAGTAGTGGAATGTTGGCAGAGTGGACATAAAAAGTAGTGGAATGTTGGCAGAGTGGACGAATAAAGTAGTGGAATGTTGGCAGAGTGGACACAAAAAGTAGTGGAATGTTGGCAGAGTGGACACATGAAGTAGTGAAATGTTGGCAGAGTGGACACATGAAGTAGTGGAATGTTGGCAGAGTGGACACAAAAAGTAGTGGAATGTTGGCAAACTGGACACAAAAAGTAGTGGAATGTTGGCAGAGTTGGACACAAAAATTACTGAATGTTGGCAGAGTGGACACAAAAAGTAGTGGAATGTTGGCAAACTGGACACAAAAAGTACTGGAATGTTGGCAGAGTGGACACAAAAAGTACTGGAATGTTGGCAGAGTGGACACAAAAAGTACTGGAATGTTGGCAGAGTGGACACAAAAAGTACTGGAATGTTGGCAGAGTGGACACAAAAATTACTGAATGTTGGCAGAGGACACAAAAAGTACTGGAATGTTGGCAGAGTGGACACATAAAGTACTGGAATGTTGGCAGAGTGGACAGATCAAGTACTGGAATGTTGGCAGAGTGGACACAAAAAGTAGTGGAATGTTGGCAGAGTGGACAGATCAAGTACTGGAATGTTGGCAGAGTGGACACAAAAAGTACTGGAATGTTGGCAGAGTGGACAGATCAAGTACTGGAATGTTGGCAGAGTGGACACAAAAAGTAGTGGAATGTTGGCAGAGTGGACAGATCAAGTACTGGAATGTTGGCAGAGTGGACACAAAAAGTAGTGGAATGTCGGCAGAGTGGACACAAAAAGTACTGGAATGTTGGCAGACTGGACACAAAGTAGTGGAATGTTGACAGAGTGGATAAAAGTTGTGGAATGTTGACAGAGTGGACACGAAAAGTAGTGGAATGTTGGCAGAGTGGACACGAAAAGTAGTGGAATGTTGGCAGAGTGGACACAAAAAGTACTGGAATGTTGAAAAAGTGGACAGAAAAAGTAGTGGAATGTTGGCAGAGTGGACAGAAAAAGTACTGGGATGTTGACAGAGTGGACACAAAAAGTAGTGGAATGTTGGCAGAGTGGACATAAAAAGTAGTGGAATGTTGACAGAGTGGACACAAAAAGTAGTGGAATGTTGAAAGAGTGGACACAAAAAGTACTGTAATGTTGACAGAGTGGACACAAAAAAGTAGTGGAATGTTGGCAGAGTGGACAGAAAAAGTAGTGGAATGTTGGCAGAGTGGACACAAAAAGTAGTGGAATGTTGACAGAGTCGACACAAAAGTAGTGGAATGTTGGCAGAGTGGACACAAAAGTACTGGAATGTTAGTGGAATGTTGGCAGAGTGGACACAAAAGAGGTGGAATGTTGGCAGAGTGGACACAAAAAGTAGTGGAATGTTGAAAGAGTGGACACAAAAAGTAGTGGAATGTTGAAAGAGTGGACACAAAAAGTAGTGGAATGTTGACAGAGTGGACACAAAAAGTAGTGGAATGTTGGCAGACTGGACACAAAGTAGTGGAATGTTGGCAGAGTGGACACAGTAGTGGAATGTTGGCAGACACAAAAGTAGTGGAATGTTGACAGAGTGGACAAAAGTGGACAGAAAAAGTAGTGGAATGTTGGCAGAGTGGACAGAAAAAGTACTGGGATGTTGACAGAGTGGACACAAAAAGTAGTGGAATGTTGGCAGAGTGGACATAAAAAGTAGTGGAATGTTGACAGAGTGGACACAAAAAGTAGTGGAATGTTTGGACAGAAAAAGAGTGGAATGTTGGACAAAAAAGTGGAATGTTGGCAGAGTGGACATAAAAAGTAGTGGAATGTTGGCAGAGTGGACGAATAAAGTAGTGGAATGTTGGCAGAGTGGACACAAAAAGTAGTGGAATGTTGGCAGAGTGGACACATGAAAAAGTAGTGGAATGTTGGCAGAGTGGACACAAAAAGTAGTGGAATGTTGGCAAACTGGACACAAAAAGTAGTGGAATGTTGGCAGAGTGGACACAAAAATTACTGAATGTTGGCAGAGGACACAAAAAGTACTGGAATGTTGGCAGAGTGGACACAAAAGTACTGGAATGTTGAAAGAGTGGACACAAAAAGTACTGGAATGTTGGCAGAGTGGACAGATCAAGTACTGGAATGTTGGCAGAGTGGACACAAAAAGTACTGGAATGTTGGCAGAGTGGACAGATCAAGTACTGGAATGTTGGCAAGTGGACACAAAAGTAGTGGAATGTTGGCAGAGTGGACAGATCAAGTACTGGAATGTTGGCAGAGTGGACACAAAAAGTAGTGGAATGTCGGCAGAGTGGACACAAAAAGTACTGGAGATGTTGGCAGACTGGACACAAAGTAGTGGAATGTTGAAAGTGGACATAAAAAGTTGTGGAATGTTGACAGAGTGGACACAAAAGTAGTGGAATGTTTGAAAAAGTGGAACAGAGTGGACACAAAAAGTACTGGAATGTTGAAAAAGTGGACAGAAAAAGTAGTGGAATGTTGGCAGAGTGGACAGAAAAAGTACTGGGATGTTGACAGAGTGGACACAAAAAGTAGTGGAATGTTGGCAGAGTGGACATAAAAAAAGTAGTGGAATGTTGACAGAGTGGATACAAAAAGTAGTGGAATGTTGGCAGAGTGGACAGAAAAAGTAGTGGAATGTTGGCAGAGTGGACATAAAAAGTAGTGGAATGTTGGCAGAGTGGACGAATAAAGTAGTGGAATGTTGGCAGAGTGGACACAAAAAGTAGTGGAATGTTGGCAGAGTGGACACATGAAGTAGTGAAATGTTGGCAGAGTGGACACATGAAGTAGTGGAATGTTGGCAGAGTGGACACAAAAAGTAGTGGAATGTTGGCAAACTGGACACAAAAAGTAGTGGAATGTTGGCAGAGTTGGACACAAAAATTACTGAATGTTGGCAGAGTGGACACAAAAAGTAGTGGAATGTTGGCAAACTGGACACAAAAAGTACTGGAATGTTGGCAGAGTGGACACAAAAAGTACTGGAATGTTGGCAGAGTGGACACAAAAAGTACTGGAATGTTGGCAGAGTGGACACAAAAAGTACTGGAATGTTGGCAGAGTGGACACAAAAATTACTGAATGTTGGCAGAGGACACAAAAGTACTGGAATGGCAGAGTGGACACATAAAGTACTGGAATGTTGGCAGAGTGGACAGATCAAGTACTGGAAAAAAGTAGTGGAATGTTGGCAGAGTGGACAGATCAAGTACTGGAATGTTGGCAGAGTGGACACAAAAAGTACTGGAATGTTGGCAGAGTGGACAGATCAAGTACTGGAATGTTGGCAGAGTGGACACAAAAAGTAGTGGAATGTTGGCAGAGTGGACAGATCAAGTACTGGAATGTTGGCAGAGTGGACACAAAAAGTAGTGGAATGTCGGCAGAGTGGACACAAAAAGTACTGGAATGTTGGCAGACTGGACACAAAGTAGTGGAATGTTGACAGAGTGGACATAAAAAGTTGTGGAATGTTGACAGAGTGGACAAAAAGTAGTGGAATGTTGGCAGAGTGGACACGAAAAGTAGTGGAAGAGTGGACACAAAAAGACTGGAATGTTGAAAAAGTGGACAGAAAAAGTAGTGGAATGTTGGCAGAGTGGACAGAAAAAGACTGGGATGTTGACAGAGTGGACACAAAAAGTAGTGGAATGTGGACATAAAAAGAGTGGAATGGACAGAGTGGACACAAAAAGTAGTGGAATGTTGAAAGAGTGGACACAAAAAGTACTGTAATGTTGACAGAGTGGACACAAAAAGTAGTGGAATGTTGGCAGAGTGGACAGAAAAAGTAGTGGAATGTTGGCAGAGTGGACACAAAAAGTAGTGGAATGTTGACAGAGTCGACACAAAAAGTAGTGGAATGTTGGCAGAGTGGACACAAAAAGTACTGGAATGTTGGCAGAGTGGACACATAAAGTAGTGGAAAAAGTAGTGGAATGTTGGCAGAGTGGACACAAAAAGTAGTGGAATGTTGAAAGAGTGGACACAAAAAGTAGTGGAATGTTGAAAGAGTGGACACAAAAAGTAGTGGAATGTTGACAGAGTGGACACAAAAAGTAGTGGAATGTTGGCAGAGTGGACACGAAAAACTGGAATGTTGGCAGACTGGACACAAAGTAGTGGAATGTTGGCAGAGTGGACACAAAAAGTAGTGGAATGTTGGCAGACTGGACACAAAGTAGTGGAATGTTGACAGAGTGGACACAAAAAGTACCGGAATGTTGAAAAAGTGGACAGAAAAAGTAGTGGAATGTTGGCAGAGTGGACAGAAAAAGTACTGGGATGTTGACAGAGTGGACACAAAAAAGTGGAATGTTGGCAGAGTGGACATAAAAAGTAGTGGAATGTTGGCAGAGTGGACACAAAAAGTAGTGGAATGTTGGCAGAGTGGACAGAAAAAAGTGGAATGTTGGCAGAGTGGACACAAAAAGTAGTGGAATGTTGGCAGAGTGGACATAAAAAGTAGTGGAATGTTGGCAGAGTGGACACAGTGGAAAAGTGGACACAAAAAGTAGTGGAATGTTGGCAGAGTGGACACAAAAAGTAGTGGAATGTTGGCAGAGTGGACACAAAAAGTAGTGGAATGTTGGCAGAGTGGACACAAAAAGTAGTGGAATGTTGGCAAACTGGACACAAAAAGTAGTGGAATGTTGGCAGAGTGGACACAAAAATTACTGAATGTTGGCAGAGGACACAAAAAGTACTGGAATGTTGGCAGAGTGGACACATAAAGTACTGGAATGTTGAAAGAGTGGACACAAAAAGTACTGGAATGTTGGCAGAGTGGACAGATCAAGTACTGGAATGTTGGCAGAGTGGACACAAAAAGTACTGGAATGTTGGCAGAGTGGACAGATCAAGTACTGGAATGTTGGCAGAGTGGACACAAAAAGTAGTGGAATGTTGGCAGAGTGGACAGATCAAGTACTGGAATGTTGGCAGAGTGGACACAAAAAGTAGTGGAATGTCGGCAGAGTGGACACAAAAAGTACTGGAATGTTGGCAGACTGGACACAAAGTAGTGGAATGTTGACAGAGTGGACATAAAAAGTTGTGGAATGTTGACAGAGTGGACACGAAAAGTAGTGGAATGTTGGCAGAGTGGACACGAAAAGTAGTGGAATGTTGGCAGAGTGGACACAAAAAGTACTGGAATGTTGAAAAAGTGGACAGAAAAAGTAGTGGAATGTTGGCAGAGTGGACAGAAAAAGTACTGGGATGTTGACAGAGTGGACACAAAAAGTAGTGGAATGTTGGCAGAGTGGACATAAAAAGTAGTGGAATGTTGACAGAGTGGACACAAAAAGTAGTGGAATGTTGAAAGAGTGGACACAAAAAGTACTGTAATGTTGACAGAGTGGACACAAAAAAGTAGTGGAATGTTGGCAGAGTGGACAGAAAAAGTAGTGGAATGTTGGCAGAGTGGACACAAAAAGTAGTGGAATGTTGACAGAGTCGACACAAAAAGTAGTGGAATGTTGGCAGAGTGGACACAAAAAGTACTGGAATGTTGGCAGAGTGGACACATAAAGTAGTGGAATGTTGGCAGAGTGGACACAAAAAGAGGTGGAATGTTGGCAGAGTGGACACAAAAAGTAGTGGAATGTTGAAAGAGTGGACACAAAAAGTAGTGGAATGTTGAAAGAGTGGACACAAAAAGTAGTGGAATGTTGACAGAGTGGACACAAAAAGTAGTGGAATGTTGGCAGAGTGGACACGAAAAGTACTGGAATGTTGGCAGACTGGACACAAAGTAGTGGAATGTTGGCAGAGTGGACACAAAAAGTAGTGGAATGTTGGCAGACTGGACACAAAGTAGTGGAATGTTGACAGAGTGGACACAAAAAGCGGAATGTTGAAAAAGTGGACAGAAAAAGTAGTGGAATGTTGGCAGAGTGGACAGAAAAAGTACTGGGATGTTGACAGAGTGGACACAAAAAGTAGTGGAATGTTGGCAGAGTGGACATAAAAAGTAGTGGAATGTTGACAGAGTGGACACAAAAAGTAGTGGAATGTTGGCAGAGTGGACAGAAAAAGTAGTGGAATGTTGGCAGAGTGGACACAAAAAGTAGTGGAATGTTGGCAGAGTGGACATAAAAAGTAGTGGAATGTTGGCAGAGTGGACGAATAAAGTAGTGGAATGTTGGCAGAGTGGACACAAAAAGTAGTGGAATGTTGGCAGAGTGGACACATGAAGTAGTGGAATGTTGGCAGAGTGGACACATGAAGTAGTGGAATGTTGGCAGAGTGGACACAAAAAGTAGTGGAATGTTGGCAAACTGGACACAAAAAGTAGTGGAATGTTGGCAGAAGTGGACACAAAAATTACTGAATGTTGGCAGAGTGGACACAAAAAGTAGTGGAATGTTGGCAAACTGGACACAAAAAGTACTGGAATGTTGGCAGAGTGGACACAAAAATTACTGAATGTTGGCAGAGGACACAAAAAGTACTGGAATGTTGGCAGAGTGGACACATAAAGTACTGGAATGTTGAAAGAGTGGACACAAAAAGTACTGGAATGTTGGCAGAGTGGACAGATCAAGTACTGGAATGTTGGCAGAGTGGACACAAAAAGTACTGGAATGTTGACGGAGTGGACAGAAAAAGTAGTGGAATGTTGACAGAGTGGACACAAAAATAGGTGGAATGTTGGCAGAGTAGACACAAAAAGTAGTGGAATGTTGAAAGAGTGGACACAAAAAGTAGTGGAATGTTGAAAGAGTGGACACAAAAAGTAGTGGAATGTTGGCAGAGTGGACACAAAAAGTAGTGGAATGTTGGCAGAGTGGACACAAAAAGTCGTGGAATGTTGGCAGAGTGGACACAAAAAGTACTGGGATGTTGAAAGAGTGGACACAAAAAGTAGTGGAATGTTGAAAGAGTGGACACAAAAAGTACTGGAATGTTGAAAGAGTGGACACAAAAAGTAGTGGAATGTTGAAAGAGTGGACACAAAAAGTAGTGGAATGTTGACAGAGTGGACACAAAAAGTACTGGAATGTTGAAAGAGTGGACACAAAAAGTAGTGGAATGTTGGCAGAGTGGACACAAAAAGTACTGGAATGTTGGCAGAGTGGACACAAAAAGTACTGGAATGTTGACAGAGTGGACATAAAAAGTCGTGGAATGTTGGCAGAGTGGACATAAAAAGTTGTGGAATGTTGACAGAGTGGACACAAAAAGTACTGGAATGTTGCCAGAGTGGACAGAAAAAGTACTGGAATGTTGGCAGAGTGGACACAAAAAGTAGTGGAATGTTGGCAGAGTGGACACAAAAAGTAGTGGAATGTTGTAAGAGTGGACACGAAAAGTACTGGAATGTTGGCAGAGTGGACACAAAAAGTACTGGAATGTTGGCAGAGTGGACACAAAAAGTACAGGATTGTTGAAAGAGTGGACACAAAAAGTAGTGGAATGTTGGCAGAGTGGACACAAAAAGTAGTGGAATGTTGACAGAGTGGACACAAAAAGTAGTGGAATGTTGGCAGACTGGACACAAAAAGTAGTGGAATGTTGGCAGAGTTGACACAAAAAGTAGTGGAATGTTGGCAGAGTGGACACAAAAAGTAGTGGAATGTTGGCAGAGTGGACACAAAAAGTAGTGGAATGTTGGCAGAGTGGACACATAAAGTAGTGGAATGTTGGCAGAGTGGACACAAAAAGTAGTGGAATGTTGGCAGAGTTGACACAAAAAGTAGTGGAATGTTGGCAGAGTGGACACAAAAAGTAGTGGAATGTTGGCAGAGTGGACACATAAAGTAGTGGAATGTTGGCAGAGTGGACATAAAAAGTAGTGGAATGTTGGCAGAGTGGACACAAAAAGTAGTGGAATGTTGGCAGAGTGGACACATAAAGTAGTGGAATGTTGGCAAACAAGACACAAAAAGTAGTGGAATGTTGGCAGAGTGGACACATAAAGTACTGGAATGTTGGCAGAGTGGACACAAAAAGTACTGGAATGTTGGCAGAGTGGACACAAAAAGTACTGGAATGTTGGCAGAGTGGACACATAAAGTACTGGAATGTTGAAAGAGTGGACACAAAAAGTACTGGAATGTTGGCAAACTGGACACAAAAATTACTGAATGTTGGCAGAGTGGACACAAAAAGTACTGGAATGTTGGCAGAGTGGACACAAAAAGTACTGGAATGTTGGCAGAGTGGACACAAAAAGTACTGGAATGTTGGCAGAGTGGACAGCTCAAGTACTGGAATGTCGGCAGAGTGGACACAAAAAGTACTGGAATGTTGGCAGAGTGGACACAAAAAGTAGTGGAATGTTGACAGAGTGGACACAAAAAGTAGTGGAATGTTGAAAGAGTGGACACAAAAAGTAGTGGAATGTTGGCAGAGTGGACACAAAAAGTAGTGGAATGTTGGCAGAGTGGACACAAAAAGTAGTGGAATGTTGGCAGAGTGGACACAAAAAGTAGTGGAATGTTGGCAGAGTGGACACAAAAAGTAGTGGAATGTTGGCAGAGTGGACACAAAAAGTAGTGGAATGTTGGCAGAGTGGACACATAAAGTACTGGAATGTTGAAAGAGTGGACACAAAAAGTACTGGAATGTTGGCAGAGTGGACAGATCAAGTAGTGGAATGTTGGCAGAGTGGACAGAAAAAGTAGTGGAATGTTGCAGAGTGGACACAAAAAGTAGTGGAATGTTGGCAGAGTGGACACATAAAGTACTGGAATGTTGAAAGAGTGGACACAAAAAGTACTGGAATGTTGGCAGAGTGGACAGATCAAGTAGTGGAATGTTGGCAGAGTGGACAGAAAAAGTAGTGGAATGTTGCAGAGTGGACACAAAAAGTAGTGGAATGTTGGCAGAGTGGACAGAAAAAGTAGTGGAATGTCGGCAGAGTGGACACAAAAAGTAGTCGAATGTTGGCAGAGTGGACACAAAAAGTAGTGGAATGTTGCAGAGTGGACACAAAAAGTAGTGGAATGTTGACAGAGAGAAGCAGCCTATGAGGTACAGCCTCATTCAGACAACGTTGTTAAAGATCACTGTATTTGTCCAATTATACACATGGTATAAAGTACATTTGACAGAAAGACCCCCTACCTCTAGATCTCTGTGGAAAACACTTCAAACACGGGCTACCTCTGTAAAGTTAGTGCTTAGAGGTTTGGACAGGTTTAAGCCATATGGTTAAGTGTCTAGGGGGTAGTGGCTATAGGGTAGTGTCTAGGGGGTAGTGTCTAGGGGTAGTGTCTAGGGGGTAGTGTCTAGGGGGTAGTGCCTAGGGGTTAGTGTCTAGGGGGTAGTGTCTAGGAGGTAGTGTCTAGGGGGTAGTGTCTAGGAGGTAGTGTCTAGGGGTAGTGGCTATAGGGTAGTGTCCAGGGGGTAGTGGCTATAGGGTAGTGTCCAGGGGGTAGTGGCTATAGGGTAGTGTCCAGGGGGTAGTGGCTATAGGGTAGTGTCCAGGGGGTAGTGGCTATAGGGTAGTGTCCAGGGGTAGTGGCTATAGGGTAGTGTCTAGGGGTTGGTGGCTATAGGGTAGTGTCTAGGGGGTAGTGGCTATAGGGTAGTGTCTAGGGAGTAGTGTCTAGGGGTAGTGGCTAGGGGGTAGTGTCTAGGGGTAGTGTCTAGGGGGTAGTGGTAGTGTCTAGGGGGTAGTGTCTAGGGGGTAGTGTCTAGGGGGTAGTGTCTAGGGGGTAGTGTCTAGGGGGTAGGGTCCAGGGGGTAGTGTCCAGGGGGTGGTGTCCAGGGGGTAGTGTCTAGGGGGTAGTGTCTAGGAGGTAGTGTCCAGGGGTTAGTGTCTAGGGGTTTGTGTCTAGGGCAGGGGTGGGAGACAATACTGACTGATGTTCCCAGGAGACAATACTGACCGATGTTCCAATGAGACAATGCTGACCGATGTTCCCATGAGACAATACTGACCGATGTTCCCAGGAGACAATACTGACCGATGTTCCCAGGAGACAATACTGACCGATGTTCCCAGGAGACAATACTGACCGATGTTCCCAGGAGACAATACTGACCGATGTTCCCAGGAGACAATACTGACCGATGTTCCCAGGAGACAATACTGACCGATGTTCCCAGGAGACAATACTGACCGATGTTCCCAGGAGACAATACTGACCGATGTTCCCAGGAGACAATACTGACCGTCGTTCCCAGGAGACAATACTGACCGTCGTTCCCAGGAGACAATACTGACCGTCGTTCCCAGGAGACAATACTGACCGTCGTTCCCAGGAGACAATACTGACTGATGTTCCAAGGAGACAATGCTGACTGATGTTCCAATGAGACAATGCTGACTGATGTTCCCATGAGACAATACTGACTGATGTTCCCATGAGACAATACTGACTGATGTTCTCAGGAGACAATACTGACCGATGTTCCCAGGAGACAATACTGACCGATGTTCCCAGGAGACAATACTGGCCGTCTTTCCTAGGAGACAATACTGGCCGTCTTTCCTAGGAGACAATACTGACTGATGTTCCCAGGAGA
The DNA here is from genome assembly GCF_034236695.1 of Oncorhynchus nerka. Taxonomy (NCBI): domain Eukaryota; kingdom Metazoa; phylum Chordata; class Actinopteri; order Salmoniformes; family Salmonidae; genus Oncorhynchus; species Oncorhynchus nerka. The sequence goes on along the minus strand of NC_088422.1, from coordinate 4,350,582 downwards.
CAATACTGACTGATGTTCCAAGGAGACAATGCTGACTGATGTTCCAATGAGACAATACTGACTGATGTTCCCAGGAGACAATACTGACTGATGTTCCCAGGAGACAATACTGACTGATGTTCCACGGAGGCAATACTGACCGTCGTTCCCATGAGACAATACTGACTGATGTTCCAAGGAGACAATACTGACTGATGTTCCCAGGAGACAATACTGACTGATGTTCCCAGGAAACACTACTTACTGATGCATTTCCCCTGGTATGCTACTCCTATGGATGTTCCCAGGAGACAATACTTACTGATGCATTTCCCCTGGTATGCTACTCCTATGGATGTTCCCAGGAGACACTACTGACTGATGTTCCCAGGAGACACTACTTACTGATGCATTTCCCCTGGTATGCTACTCCTATGAATGTTCCCAGGAGACCATACTTACTGATGCATTTCCCCTGGTATGCTACTCCTATGGATGTTCCCAGGAGACACTACTGACTGATGTTCCCATGAGACACTACTTACTGAAGCATTTCCCCTGGTATGCTACTCCTATGGATCTGCCCAGGAGACAATACTTACTGATGCATTTCCCCTGGTATGCTACTCCTATGGATGTTCCCAGGAGACATGTCGCCCTCCTCAGATGGCAGGCACTGGCATAGATGATGCCGTCGTTGCCACACAGGAACTGATCCGGTGACCTCTGTTCAGGGCAGATCCGATTACACATCACACAATATGCGTTATTTGTCTGGTCCACGACGCACGTGGAGCTTCCTGGGCATAAAACGTCACGGCAGGTCTCTGTCAGAACAAGAAGTTGTAAAATGAATGCAATGCTTAATATCTGCAGAGTTAGAAACTAACCATATCTATACTCAGATGTCTAGTAGACACCTGCTGTGAATCAACTAGGGTAGCCTAGTGGTTAGAGCGTTGGACTAGTAAATCGTAAAGGTTGCAAGTTCGAATCCCCGAGCTGACAAGGTGATCTGTCGTTCTGCCACTGAACAAGACAGAACAACCCACCCCACTCAATATTCCTAGGCCGTCATTGAAAATAAGAATTTGTTCTTAACTGACCTGCCTAGTTAAATAAAGGTAAAACACTATTCATGCGTGTTTTACGTACTTATGTGCGGATCCAATTTTGGAATGCGCCGTGTTTGCTTGCCCTTTATCCAACACCAGAATGGATCCAATTGATTGTTCTATATGAATACATCGGACTGCTGATTTACTTACTCTTGCATTTGCCCTGGTACTGCACTTCCAGGTCCAGATGGACTTTACATTTGGACTTGAGCAACGCGCACTCGTCTTTGTATGTCTTTCCATCCGATCCGCAGACAGGTCCTTTCCAAGTGACATTGGAGCAGTCTGGCGCGCAGACGCAGCGCGGCTTGCTTCTCCTGTTAATCTTGCATCTCTTTCCGGGTCCACAGTCCACGTTGTCGCACGTTTCTGGAGTGGAATAAATGTCGATGTTCTTCAATTATATTAAATAAATGGAGAACAGCCATTGCTAAGATGCAATTAGGTTTATTAACGAGAAAATGTGTCTAATTTAGTTTCACTTACATTTAAACGAAGTTAAACATTATTTCATCGGACATGCTTTCACTCTAAAACGATGATGTGAAATATTATTATTAGCCATATTATGTGAGCCATATCATATAAACACCCCTGTACCTTTGCAGGGTATGCAGTTGGGGGCTCCGCCGTTAAAGATCATCCACCGGAACAAGGTGCTGTTGGGTACATCCTCCTCGGTCCATGACGTTCCCAGCCTCCCACTTCTACAGCATTCCTCTCGGCTCATCCCCGGTACGTAGAGCACCTGACACCTCCCGTTCTTCCCTTGCTGTAACCAGCAGTTACCAGCTGGAAACAAACACAAATTAGCCCAGTCTTTTTAAAGTCTGAAGCCATGCCGCTTACTGACTCACCTGATCCAGACGCAACACGTCAGTCACACTCTCGCTCTCTCTGTTTTTTTTTCTTCCCCTCCAATATCGTGCAACAGTTTGAACACTTTCTTATTCAGTGACCAGTACATGTTCAACACTGACAGCTGGCCAGTAGGATACAGCATTGAAGAAAATACTGACCTTTAACTGAGATGTTCTATTGATTTGTATAGATAGTGTTGAGTTCTCCATGTTCACAGAGCAAACAGTGGAACAATCTTCTTCTATTGCCTATCACATAATGTCACAAGTTATAACAGTCATCGAATTTCTTCCTCTTGGCCTCGTCCAGAACATAACTGTATTCTTGAAATGCTTGATTTATCAACGCTCGAACAGTAAAATAACATGATCTTTACGAAAACAGTAGTTTTATACACTTTTGTTCCAAATATCTACGAGCATCCCTGGTCTCGCAGCACCCGTGAGACACGTCGATCACATCAGTATTTATAAAGAATATCTACCATAACAAGACTTGGCCAAAATACACATAAAGACACTAATAGGTGACAAGTGATTTAGAACTTGTTTTTTTAAGGATGCACTTAAATCGCAGACTACGTTGTTGATATTTATGTCGATGGCAGAAAAGGGACCGTATGAGGTCAACTATATGTATCGTTATCAGCACCAACTGTATTTGATTCTTATCAATGTAACAAATGCTAAAAAATAAAATTAAAAAATCTCCATATGGCAAACATATCGTAAATCCTGTCCTTGCAGATATACAAGTGAACGTTTAGCAATATGTTTAGATACATTACATTCTTATACGTCACAATAATATGCGGTCACAAATTCCAAACCACTAAATCTCTGACTTGCACTCCAACTCGATCTCAGTTTGAGGTAAATGTTATTATACAAGGCGCACTGCTATGACACTCAGTTATACTGTTACATTTTCAAAGTATTTTATAAATGACTACAATGTTCGTTTCACCGAATGTTATATTGAGACCTTCCACACCAACACATTTTTGTCATGAAATTAATCAACAAACAAAACAAATAATTCCATGTGGCTCGATTGTATGGGTTACAAAACTATAACAATCATTTCACTTTTAAACCTTCTGGCACCTGTTTGGTTGGCAGTCGTTTTCTACACGCTCTGTCTAATAGTAGGCAACTTCAAACCGAATGGAAAGAATGTTAGAATGTCCCTTTGAAAAGTGTTGAACTCTGCCAACGTTTCAATTTACACCAGGACATAGACAGAACAGGCTACACTGGTAAAAACACGTAAAAAAAAAAAATAAATAAAATAAAAACTATTTTTATCGAAAGATTTGGAAAATAAATAACATACCTTGTACTTTTTGATCTTCCATGAAATGACAGAGCCATATCAATAATATAATCATCCCTGGCTGGAGACGGAGTTTCTGTAGCATCCTGAGCATGGTGCTGGAGACGAAGTGAACAAGGTATCGGGAATTGACACTAGCAGCTAAGCGAACAGAGTAAATCTGTTTAAAAGGTGTCAGTGAGTGCTGAATGAATGTCAGTCTGAGAATGCAGCGTCTCTTTTTAAATCTATAAGGGGTCTCGGGTCGTCTATCTGTGGTAGGCGGTCTTCTGGTCCGTAGGGGAGGGGGTGAGGGGAAAGGGAGAGAGAGGGGGGGGGGGGATTTTTACATTACACGTAAACTTCTTTCAATGCTAAATGAGGTGATTAGTCTCAACTTTCTCTGTCTGATCACAGCAGTTCGGTAAAAGTACACTTTATAGCAGATTAATAGTACACTTGCTTAATTGCTGTGGTGCAATTTAAAAAATGAATAGCAGAGGATCAATTGGACGTGGATACATTGAGGTGGCAAATTAATTCATTAAAAAAATAAAAACGAAATATCAAAATCTTAAAATAATTTATCATGTTTATTAATATACATTAAAAGTTTATTTCAATGTGACCTCTTAATCATTTAAATAGGCTACGTTTAATTCATTGATAATTTTTTATTTGATTTCATTTATTGATAGGTGTGACATAGCGATTATAATGATATTGCTCCTTATATGAGCGGTTATGGCTATGGACTAAATACAACTATCGGCCCATTAGGCAGCCATACATTGTTTATAATAGCCTACTAAAACTCTCTCTACTAACACTAGGTGTAATTATAATCGTAGTAACATCAGCAGTAGCCTAATTGTAAAGTATTCCTAGGCTAATATCAATATATATGTATCCATATTTCATTCACATATAACAGACACGTCTATCAAGTGTGCAGACCGCCAATTCCCCAAACTTCAAATGACTTGGTGATAACTGATATTTTTTCCATCAACTGCGGATGGAAGGTGTTAATCTTTTAATAAGAGTCCTCTATTGGAATGAATGACCTCTCTCCGTGCCGCATGACAATAATAGGTTGCAGTGTACAGGGAGGGAGGCTAATATTAGAGGAGACAGTTGTTTGGGTTTCTCTGTCAGGTCAAGCTGATAAATATAACCAACCCTGTTTCCGAAGAGGCTTCAGAGTGAAGGAGAGTATTACATTTCATTGAATGAAATAGTCTCTGGGCTAGACTAGACCGTCAACTCTCCCCCACAATGGAACACAGAACGGTCTTTACAGAGGTCCACGGGCGACCTCTTCTGCAGACCGTCGGCGATACAACTGTCTTGGCAAGACAAGTGCAATGAGGGAAGTTTGTGGTTTGGCATTTGTCCTCTCAAGTTGTACCCACATTTACAAGATACTAGAATATTAAATGTGTAATTACTCGATGTTCTAAGTATTTTTTTTCCCCGAAAAACACCGACACACATTTAATTATTGGAATACTTGACACTGATGTTAACCCATCGAAATTAACATTCATGCGAAGGATTTGGATTGAGGGTAATTTGAGGTATCCAATTAAATATATATTAAAACAATTTTTAAAAAGCAGCAATCATTTTCTAACTAACCTGCCTAACCATATACCATAACATATTATATTAAGGTTCAGCTGATAATTGACTTCCCCGGATATCCTAGAAGGCTACTGACCACACAATTAAATTGTGCCTACTTGATTGGCGAGCGAAACATAAGGATGTTATAATCATGGAAATCGGGTTAAAGTGTGATGTTGACAACATAACTCCTACAACTTCTAACCATTTATTTCGGTTCACTGAGCTTTTTTTTCACACGCACACCTTTCCCAATGCGTCCATCCATCGCTACTTGGGTAGCCATCTAAGAGCGCAAACGCTTTGCTATATTGTACCTAATATGATGTTGAAACCTGGTTGTCAAAAACGACCACATCTCGGCCAACTATGTCCTTATTTAGTCTCCGCCTAGTTATCAGTAATTCCAGAAAGGTCAGTACAGGTGCATCAAAGCAGGGACCGAGAGAGACTGAAAAACAGCTTCTATCTCATGGCCATCAGACTGTTAAACAGCCATCACTAACACAGAAAGGCCAATGAAATCATTACTAGTCACTAGTCACTTTAATAATGTTTACATATCTTGCATTACTTATCTCATATCTATATACTGTATTCTATACTTTCTGCTGCATCTTAGTCTATACCGCTCTGACATTGATCTTGCATATATTTATATATTCTGAATTCCCTTCCTTTACTTACATTTGTGGGAAATTATGTTGTGAAATTGTTCGATATTACTTGTTAGATATTGCTGCACTGTCGGAACTAGAAGCACAAGCATTTCGCTACATCCACAATAGCATCTGTTAACCACGTGTATGTGACCAATAACATTTGATTTTGATTTGAACTTTATGTAAATTGTTAGGTAATTAAATACAGAAGTTGGTAAAACCATAATTTGCAAATCATTTCATTAAAAATCCTACAATGTGATTTTCTGGATTTTTTTTTTCTAATTTTGGCTGTCATAGTTGAAGTGTACCTATGATGAAAATTACAGGCCTCTCTCATCTTTTTACGTGGGAGAACTTGCACAATTGGTGGCTGACTAAATACTTTTTTGCCCCACTGTATATATATATATATTTTATCTTTAGAAAAGGTTAAAGTACACAATCTCACCAACTAAAGAAAAAAAAAAACTAAAAAGGAAATAACAGAATTTCTTTAAAATTCTGATTGTGGCAGAACACAGGAATCAATATCCTCAGTCCTAAGACTGATCAATATCTCTATTATATCCTATGAAAAAGACATCATATACACATCACCTATACTATACATCATTACCAGAGTAGACCAGCTTATCTAGGATCAGGTCCTCCCTGTCCATATAGTCATATTCATTATGATCAGGTCCTCCCTGTCCATATAGTCATATTCATTATGATCTAGGATCAGGTCCTCCCTGTCCATATAGTCATATTCATTATGATCTAGGATCAGGTCCTCCCTGTCCATATAGTCATATTCATTTTGATCTAGGATCAGGTCCTCCCTGTCCATATAGTCATATTCATTATGATCTAGGATCAGGTCCTCCCTGTACATATAGTCATATTCATTATGATCTAGGATCTGGTCCTCCCCGTCCATATAGTCATATTCATTATGATCTAGGATCAGGTCCTCCCCGTCCATATAGTCATATTCATTATGATCTAGGATCAGGTCCTCCCTGTCCATATAGTCATATTCATTATGATCTAGGATCAGGTCCTCCCTGTCCATATCATCTTATTCATTATGATCTAGGATCAGGTCCTCCCTGTCCATATCATCTTATTCATTATGATCTAGGATCAGGTCCTCCCTGTCACTATAGTCATATTCATTATGATCTAGGATCAGGTCCTCCCTGTCCATATAGTCATATTCATTATGATCTAGGATCAGGTCCTCCCTGTCCATATAGTCATATTCATTATGATCTAGGATCAGGTCCTCCCTGTCCATATAGTCATATTCATTATGATCTAGGATCAGGTCCTCCCTGTCCATATAGTCATATTCATTATGATCTAGGATCAGGTCCTCCCGGTCCATATAGTCATATTCATTATGATCTAGGATCAGGTCCTCCCCGTCCATATAGTCATATTCATTATGATCTAGGATCAGGTCCTCCCTGTCCATATATTCATTATGATCAGGTCCTCCCTGTCCATATAGTCATATTCATTATGATCTAGGATCAGATCCTCCCTGTCCATATAGTCATATTCATTATGCTCAGGTCCTCCCTGTCCATATAGTCATATTCATTATGATCTAGGATCAGGTCCTCCCTGTACATATAGTCATATTCATTATGATCTAGGATCAGGTCCTCCCCGTCCATATAGTCATATTCATTATGATCTAGGATCAGGTCCTCCCCGTCCATATAGTCATATTCATTATGATCTAGGATCAGGTCCTCCCTGTCCATATAGTCATATTCATTATGATCTAGGATCAGGTCCTCCCTGTCCATATCATCTTATTCATTATGATCTAGGATCAGGTCCTCCCTGTCCATATCATCTTATTCATTATGATCTAGGATCAGGTCCTCCCTGTCACTATAGTCATATTCATTATGATCTAGGATCAGGTCCTCCCTGTCCATATAGTCATATTCATTATGATCTAGGATCAGGTCCTCCCTGTCCATATAGTCATATTCATTATGATCTAGGATCAGGTCCTCCCTGTCCATATAGTCATATTGATTATGATCTAGGATCAGGTCCTCCCTGTCCATATAGTCATATTCATTATGATCTAGGATCAGGTCCTCCCGGTCCATATAGTCATATTCATTATGATCTAGGATCAGGTCCTCCCCGTCCATATAGTCATATTCATTATGATCTAGGATCAGGTCCTCCCTGTCCATATATTCATTATGATCAGGTCCTCCCTGTCCATATAGTCATATTCATTATGATCTAGGATCAGGTCCTCCCTGTCCATATAGTCATATTCATTATGCTCAGGTCCTCCCTGTCCATATAGTCATATTCATTATGATCTAGGATCAGGTCCTCCCTGTCCATATATTCATTATGATCAGGTCCTCCCTGTCCATATAGTCATATTCATTATGATCTAGGATCAGGTCCTCCCTGTCCATATAGTCATATTCATTATGATCAGGTCCTCCCTGTCCATTTAGTCATATTCATTATGCTCTAGGATCAGGTCCTCCCTGTCCATATAGTCATATTCATTATGATCTAGGATCAGGTCCTCCCTGTCCATATAGTCATATTCATTATGATCTAGGATCAGGTCCTCCCTGTCCATATAGTCATATTCATTATGATCTAGGATCAGGTCCTCCCTGTCCATATAGTCATATTCATTATGATCTAGGATCAGGTCCTCCCTGTCCATATCATCTTATTCATTATGATCTAGGATCAGGTCCTCCCTGTCCATATCATCTTATTCATTATGATCTAGGATCAGGTCCTCCCTGTCACTATAGTCATATTCATTATGATCAGGTCCTCCCTGTCCATATAGTCATATTCATTATGATCTAGGATCAGGTCCTCCCTGTCCATATAGTCATATTCATTATGATCTAGGATCAGGTCCTCCCTGTCCATATAGTCATATTCATTATGATCTAGGATCAGGTCCTCCCCGTCCATATAGTCATATTCATTATGATCTAGGATCAGGTCCTCCCTGTCCATATATTCATTATGATCAGGTCCTCCCTGTCCATATAGTCATATTCATTATGATCTAGGATCAGGTCCTCCCTGTCCATATAGTCATATTCATTATGCTCAGGTCCTCCCTGTCCATATAGTCATATTCATTATGATCTAGGATCAGGTCCTCTCTGTCCATATAGTCATATTCATTATGATCTAGGATCAGGTCCTCCCTGTCCATATAGTCATATTCATTATGATCTAGGATCAGGTCCTCCCCGTCCATATAGTCATATTCATTATGATCTAGGATCAGGTCATCCCTGTCCATATAGTCATATTCATTAATTCATTATGATCTAGGATCAGGTCCTCCCTGTCCATACAGTCATATTCATTATGATCTAGGATCAGGTTGTCCCTGTCCATATAGTCATATTCATTATGATCAGGACCTCCCTGTCCATATAGTCATATTCATTATGATCTAGGATCAGGTCCTCCCTGTCCATATAGTCATATTCATTATGATCAGGTCCTCCCTGTCCATATAGTCATATTCATTATGATCTAGGATCAGGTCCTCCCTGTACATATAGTCATATTCATTATGATCTAGGATCAGGTCCTCCCTGTCCATATAGTCATATTCATTATGATCTAGGATCAGGTCCTCCCTGTCCATATAGTCATATTCATTATGATCTAGGATCAGGTCCTCCCTGTCCATATAGTCATATTCATTATGATCAGGTCCTCCCTGTCCATATAGTCATATTCATTATGATCTAGGATCAGGTCCTCACTGTCCATATCATCTTATTCATTATGATCTATGATCAGGTCCTCCCTGTCCATATAGTCATATTCATTATGATCTAGGATCAGGTCCTCCCTGTCCATATAGTCATATTCATTATGATCTAGGATCAGGTCCTCCCTGTCCATATAGTCATATTCATTATGATCTAGGATCAGGTCCTCCCTGTCCATATAGTCATATTCATTATGATCAGGTCCTCCCTGTCCATATAGTCATATTCATTATGCTCTAGGATCAGGTCCTCCCTGTCCATATAGTCATATTCATTATGATCTAGGATCAGGTCCTCCCTGTCCATATAGTCATATTCATTATGATCTAGGATCAGGTCCTCCCTGTCTATATAGTCATATTCATTATGATCAGGTCCTCCCTGTCCATATAGTCATATTCATCATGATCTAGGATCAGGTCCTCCCTGTCCATATAGTTATATTCATTATGATCTAGGATCAGGTCCTCCCTGTCCATATAGTCATATTCATTATGATCTAGGATCAGGTCCTCCCTGTCCATATAGTCATATTCATTATGATCAGGTCCTCCATGTCCATATAGTCATATTCATTATGATCTGAGATCAGGTCCTCCCTGTCCATATAGTCATATTCATTATGATCTAGGATCAGGTCCTCCCTGTCCATATCATCTTATTCATTATGATCTAGGATCAGGTCCTCCCTGTCCATATAGTCATATTCATTATGATCTAGGATCAGGTCCTCCCTGTCCATATCATCTTATTCATTATGATCTAGGATCAGGTCCTCCCTGTCACTATAGACATATTCATTATGATCAGGTCCTCTCTGTCCATATAGTCATATTCATTATGATCTAGGATCAGGTCCTCCCTGTCCATATAGTCATATTCATTATGATCTAGGATGAGGTCCTCCCTGTCCATATAGTCATATTCATTATGATCTAGGATCAGGTCCTCTCTGTCCATATAGTCATATTCATTATGATCTAGGATCAGGTCCTCCCCGTCCATATAGTCATATTCATTATGATCTAGGATCAGGTCATCCTTGTCCATATAGTCATATTCAATATGATCTAGGATCAGGTCCTCCATGTCCATATAGTCATATTCATTATGATCAGGTCCTCCCTGTCCATATAGTCATAGTCATTATGTTCTAGGATTAGGTCCTCCCCGTCCATATAGTCATATTCATTATGATCTAGGATCAGGTCCTCCCTGTCCATATAGTCATATTCATTAATTCATTATGATCTAGGATCAGGTCCTCCCTGTCCATATAGTCATATTCATTATGATCAGGTCCTCCCTGTCCATATAGTCATATTCATTATGATCTAGGATCAGGTCCTCCCTGTCCATATAGTCATATTCATTATGCTCTAGGATCAGGTCCTCCCTGTCCATATAGTCATGTTCATTATGATCTAGGATCAGGTCGTCCCTGTCCATATAGTCATATTCATTATGATCAGGACCTCCCTGTCCATATAGTCATATTCATTATGATCTAGGATCAGGTCCTCCCTGTCCATATAGTCATATTCATTATGATCTAGGATCAGGTCCTCCCTGTCCATATAGTCATATTCATTATGATCAGGTCCTCCCTGTCCATATAGTCATATTCATTATGATCTAGGATCAGGTCCTCCCTGTACATATAGTCATATTCATTATGATCTAGGATCAGGTCCTCCCTGTCCATATAGTCATATTCATTATGATCTAGGATCAGGTCCTCCCTGTCCATATAGTCATATTCATTATGATCTAGGATCAGGTCCTCCCTGTCCATATAGTCATATTCATTATGATCAGGTCCTCCCTGTCCATATAGTCATATTCATTATGATCTAGGATCAGGTCCTCACTGTCCATATCATCTTATTCATTATGATCTATGATCAGGTCCTCCCTGTCCATATAGTCATATTCATTATGATCTAGGATCAGGTCCTCCCTGTCCATATAGTCATATTCATTATGATCTAGGATCAGGTCCTCCCTGTCCATATAGTCATATTCATTATGATCAGGTCCTCCCTGTCCATATAGTCATATTCATTATGCTCTAGGATCAGGTCCTCCCTGTCCATATAGTCATATTCATTATGATCTAGGATCAGGTCCTCCCTGTCCATATAGTCATATTCATCATGATCTAGGATCAGGTCCTCCCTGTCCATATAGTTATATTCATTATGATCTAGGATCAGGTCCTCCCTGTCCATATAGTCATATTCATTATGATCTAGGATCAGGTCCTCCCTGTCCATATAGTCATATTCATTATGATCAGGTCCTCCCTGTCCATATAGTCATATTCATTATGATCTGAGATCAGGTCCTCCCTGTCCATATAGTCATATTCATTATGATCTAGGATCAGGTCCTCCCTGTCCATATCATCTTATTCATTATGATCTAGGATCAGGTCCTCCCTGTCACTATAGACATATTCATTATGATCAGGTCCTCCCTGTCCATATAGTCATATTCATTATGATCTAGGATCAGGTCCTCCCCGTCCATATAGTCATATTCATTATGATCTAGGATCAGGTCATCCTTGTCCATATAGTCATATTCAATATGATCTAGGATCAGGTCCTCCATGTCCATATAGTCATATTCATTATGATCAGGTCCTCCCTGTCCATATAGTCATAGTCATTATGTTCTAGGATTAGGTCCTCCCTGTCCATATAGTCATATTCATTATGATCTAGGATCAGGTCCTCCCTGTCACTATAGTCATATTCATTATGCTCTAGGATCAGGTCCTCCCCGTCCATATAGTCATATTCATTATGATCTAGGATCAGGTCCTCCCTGTCCATATAGTCATATTCATTATGATCAGGTCCTCCCTGTCCATATAGTCATATTCATTATGATCTAGGATCAGGTCCTCCCTGTCCATATCATCTTATTCATTATGATCTAGGATCAGGTCGTCCCTGTCCATATAGTCATATTCATTATGATCAGGTCCTCCCTGTCCATATAGTCATATTCATTATGATCTAGGATCAGGTCCTCCCTGTCCATATAGTCATATTCATTATGATCAGGTCCTCCCTGTCCATATAGTCATATTCATTATGATCTAGGATCAGGTCCTCACTGTCCATATCATCTTATTCATTATGATCTAGGATCAGGTCCTCCCTGTCCATATAGTCATATTCATTATGATCTAGGATCAGGTCCTCCCTGTCCATATAGTCATATTCATTATGATCTAGGATCAGGTCCTCCCTGTCCATATAGTCATATTCATTATGATCAGGTCCTCCCTGTCCATATAGTCATATTCATCATGATCTAGGATCAGGTCCTCCCTGTCCATATAGTCATATTCATTATGATCTAGGATCAGGTCCTCCCTGTCCATATAGTCATATTCATTATGATCTAGGATCAGGTCCTCCCTGTCCATATAGTCATATTCATTATGATCAGGTCCTCCCTGTCCATATAGTCATATTCATTATGATCTAGGATCAGGTCCTCCCTGTCCATATAGTCATATTCATTATGATCTAGGATCAGGTCCTCCCTGTCCATATAGTCATATTCATTATGATCTAGGATCAGGTCCTCCCTGTCCATATCATCTTATTCATTATGATCTAGGATCAGGTCCTCCCTGTCCATATAGTCATATTCATTATGATCTAGGATCAGGTCCTCCCTGTCCATATCATCTTATTCATTATGATCTAGGATCAAGTCCTCCCTGTCCATATCATCTTATTCATTATGATCTAGGAACAGGTCCTCCCCGTCCATATAGTCATATTCATTATGATCTAGGATCAGGTCATCCTTGTCCATATAGTCATATTCATTATGATCAGGTCCTCCCTGTCCATATAGTCATATTCAATATGATCTAGGATCAGGTCCTCCATGTCCATATAGTCATATTCATTATGATCAGGTCCTCCCTGTCCATATAGTCATATTCATTATGATCTAGGATCAGGTCCTCCCTGTCCATATAGTCATAGTCATTATGTTCTAGGATTAGGTCCTCCCCGTCCATATAGTCATATTCATTATGATCTAGGATCAGGTCCTCCCTGTCCATATCATCTTATTCATTATGATCTAGGATCAGGTCCTCCCTGTCCATATAGTCATATTCATTATGATCAGGTCCTCCCTGTCCATATAGTCATATTCATTATGATCAGGTCCTCCCTGTCCATATAGTCATATTCATTATGATCTAGGATCAGGTCCTCCCTGTCCATATAGTCATATTCATTATGATCTAGGATCAGGTCCTCCCTGTCCATATCATCTTATTCATTATGATCTAGGATCAAGTCCTCCCTGTCCATATCATCTTATTCATTATGATCTAGGATCAGGTCCTCCCTGTCACTATAGTCATATTCATTATGATCTAGGATCAGGTCCTCCCTGTCCATATAGTCATATTCATTATGATCTAGGATCAGGTCCTCCCTGTCCATATCATCTTATTCATTATGATCTAGGATCAAGTCCTCCCTGTCCATATCATCTTATTCATTATGATCTAGGATCAGGTCCTCCCTGTCCATATAGTCATATTCATTATGATCTAGGATCAGGTCCTCCCCGTCCATATAGTCATATTCAATATGATCTAGGATCAGGTCCTCCCTGTCCATATAGTCATATTCATTAATTCATTATGATCTAGGATAAGGTCCTCCCTGTCCATATAGTCATATTCATTATGATCTAGGATCAGGTCCTCCCTGTCCATATAGTCATATTCATTATGATCTAGGATCAGGTCCTCCCTGTCCATATCATCTTATTCATTATGATCTAGGATCAAGTCCTCCCTGTCCATATCATCTTATTCATTATGATCTAGGATCAGGTCCTCCCTGTCCATATCATCTTATTCATTATGATCTAGGATCAGGTCCTCCCTGTCCATATAGTCATATTCATTATGATCTAGGATCAGGTCCTCCCTGTCCATATCATCTTATTCATTATGATCTAGGATCAAGTCCTCCCTGTCCATATCATCTTATTCATTATGATCTAGGAACAGGTCCTCCCCGTCCATATAGTCATATTCATTATGATCTAGGATCAGGTCATCCTTGTCCATATAGTCATATTCATTATGATCAGGTCCTCCCTGTCCATATAGTCATATTCAATATGATCTAGGATCAGGTCCTCCATGTCCATATAGTCATATTCATTATGATCAGGTCCTCCCTGTCCATATAGTCATATTCATTATGATCTAGGATCAGGTCCTCCCTGTCCATATAGTCATAGTCATTATGTTCTAGGATTAGGTCCTCCCCGTCCATATAGTCATATTCATTATGATCTAGGATCAGGTCCTCCCTGTCCATATCATCTTATTCATTATGATCTAGGATCAGGTCCTCCCTGTCCATATCATCTTATTCATTATGATCTAGGATCAGGTCCTCCCTGTCCATATAGTCATATTCATTATGATCAGGTCCTCCCTGTCCATATAGTCATATTCATTATGATCAGGTCCTCCCTGTCCATATAGTCATATTCATTATGATCTAGGATCAGGTCCTCCCTGTCCATATAGTCATATTCATTATGATCTAGGATCAGGTCCTCCCTGTCCATATCATCTTATTCATTATGATCTAGGATCAAGTCCTCCCTGTCCATATCATCTTATTCATTATGATCTAGGATCAGGTCCTCCCTGTCACTATAGTCATATTCATTATGATCTAGGATCAGGTCCTCCCTGTCCATATAGTCATATTCATTATGATCTAGGATCAGGTCCTCCCTGTCCATATCATCTTATTCATTATGATCTAGGATCAAGTCCTCCCTGTCCATATCATCTTATTCATTATGATCTAGGATCAGGTCCTCCCTGTCCATATAGTCATATTCATTATGATCTAGGATCAGGTCCTCCCCGTCCATATAGTCATATTCAATATGATCTAGGATCAGGTCCTCCCTGTCCATATAGTCATATTCATTAATTCATTATGATCTAGGATCAGGTCCTCCCTGTCCATATAGTCATATTCATTATGATCTAGGATCAGGTCCTCCCTGTCCATATAGTCATATTCATTATGCTCTAGGATCAGGTCCTCCCTGTCCATATAGTCATATTCATTATGATCTAGGATCAGGTCGTCCCTGTCCATATAGTCATATTCATTATGATCAGGTCCTCCCTGTCCATATAGTCATATTCATTATGATCTAGGATCAGGTCCTCCCTGTCCATATAGTCATATTCATTATGATCTAGGATCAGGTCCTCCCTGTCCATATAGTCATATTCATTATGATCAGGTCCTCCCTGTCCATATAGTCATATTCATTATGATCTAGTATCAGGTCCTCACTGTCCATATAGTCATATTCATTATGATCTAGGATCAGGTCGTCCCTGTCCATATAGTCATATTCATTATGATCTGGTCCTCCCTGTCCATATAGTCATAGTCATTATGATCTAGGATTAGGTCCTCCCCGTCCATATAGTCATATTCATTATGATCTAGAATCAGGTCCTCCCTGTCCATATAGTCATATTCATTATGATCTAGGATCAGGTCCTCCCTGTCCATATAGTCATATTCATTATGATCTAGATATAGTCTCATTATGATCTGGTCCTCCCTGTCCATATAGTCATAGTCATTATGATCTAGGATTAGGTCCTCCCGTCCATATAGTCATATTCATTATGATCTAGAATCAGGTCCTCCCTGTCCATATAGTCATATTCATTATGATCTAGGATCAGGTCCTCCCTGTCCATATAGTCATATTCATTATGATCTAGGATCAGGTCGTCCCTGTCCATATAGTCATATTCATTATGATCTGGTCCTCCCTGTCCATATAGTCATAGTCATTATGATCTAGGATTAGGTCCTCCCCGTCCATATAGTCATATTCATTATGATCTAGAATCAGGTCCTCCCTGTCCATATAGTCATATTCATTATGATCTGGGATCAGGTCCTCCCTGTCCATATAGTCATATTCATTATGATCTGGTCCTCCCTGTCCATATAGTCATAGTCATTATGATCTAGGATTAGGTCCTCCCCGTCCATATAGTCATATTCATTATGATCTAGAATCAGGTCCTCCCTGTCCATATAGTCATATTCATTATGATCTAGGATCAGGTCCTCCCTGTCCATATAGTCATATTCATTATGATCTAGGATCAGGTCCTCCCCGTCCATATAGTCATATTCATTATGATCTGGTCCTCCCTGTCCATATAGTCATAGTCATTATGATCTAGGATTAGGTCCTCCCCGTCCATATAGTCATATTCATTATGATCTAGAATCAGGTCCTCCCTGTCCATATAGTCATATTCATTATGATCTAGGATCAGGTCCTCCCTGTCCATATAGTCATATTCATTATGATCTAGGATCAGGTCCTCCCCGTCCATATAGTCATATTCATTATGATCTAGGATCAGGTCCTCCCTGTACATATAGTCATATTCATTATGATCTAGGATCAGGTCCTCCCTGTCCATATAGTCATATTCATTATGCTCTAGGATCAGGTCCTCCCTGTCCATATAGTCATATTCATTATGATCAGGTCCTCCCTGTCCATATAGTCATATTCATTATGATCTAGGATCAGGTCCTCCCTGTCCATATAGTCATATTCATTATGATCTAGGATCAGGTCCTCCCTGTCCATATAGTCATATTCATTATGATCTAGGATCAGGTCCTCCCTGTCCATATAGTCATATTCATTATGATCTAGGATCAGGTCCTCCCTGTCCCTATCATCTTATTCATTATGATCTAGGATCAGGTCCTCCCGGTCCATATAGTCATATTCATTATGCTCTAGGATCAGGTCCTCCCTGTCCATATAGTCATATACATTATGATCTAGGATCAGGTCCTCCCTGTCCATATAGTCATATTCATTATGATCTAGGATCAGGTCCTCCCTGTCCATATAGTCATATTCATTATGATCTAGGATCAGGTCCTCCCCGTCCATATAGTCATATTCATTGTGCTCTAGGATCAGGTCCTCCCTGTCCATATAGTCATATTCATTATGATCTAGGATCAGGTCCTCCCTGTCCATATAGTCATATTCATTATGTTCTAGGATCAGGTCCTCTCTGTCCATATAGTCATATTCATTATGATCTAGGATCAGGTCCTCCCTGTACATATAGTCATATTCATTATGATCTGGGATCAGGTCCTCTCTGTCCATATAGTCATATTCATTATGATCTAGGATAGTCCATATGATCTTATTCATTATGATCTAGGATCAGGTCCTCCCTGTCCATATAGTCATATTCATTATGATCTGGGATCAGGTCCTCCCTGTCCATATAGTCATATTCATTATGATCTAGGATCAGGTCCTCCCTGTCCATATGATCTTATTCATTATGATCTAGGATCAGGTCCTCCCTGTCCATATAGTCATATTCATTATGATCTAGGATCAGGTCCTCCCTGTCCATATAGTCATATTCATTATGATCTAGGATCAGGTCCTCCCTGTCCATATAGTCATATTCATTATGATCTAGGATCAGGTCCTCCCTGTCCATATAGTCATATTCATTATGATCTAGGATCAGGTCCTCCCTGTCCATATAGTCATATTCATTAATTCATTATGATCTAGGATCAGGTCCTCCCTGTCCATATAGTCATATTCATTATGATCAGGTCCTCCCTGTCCATATAGTCATAGTCATTATGATCTAGGATCAGGTCCTCCCTGTCCATATAGTCATATTCATTATGATCAGGTCCTCCCTGTCCATATAGTCATATTCATTATGATCTAGGATCAGGTCCTCCCTGTCCATATAGTCATATTCATTATGATCTAGGATCAGGTCCTCCCTGTCCATATAGTCATATTCATTAATTCATTATGATCTAGGATCAGGTCCTCCCTGTCCATATAGTCATATTCATTATGATCAGGTCCTCCCTGTCCATATAGTCATAGTCATTATGATCTAGGATCAGGTCCTCCCTGTCCATATAGTCATATTCATTATGATCTAGGATCAGGTTTTCCTGTCCATATAGTCATATTCATTATGATCAGGTCCTCCCTGTCCATATAGTCATATTCATTATGATCTAGGATCAGGTCCTCCCTGTCCATATAGTCATATTCATTATGATCTAGGATCAGGTCCTCCCTGTCCATATAGTCATATTCATTATGATCAGGTCCTCCCTGTCCATATAGTCATATTCATTATGATCTAGGATCAGGTCCTCCCTGTCCATATAGTCATATTCATTATGATCTAGGAACAGGTCCTCCCTGTCCATATCATCTTATTCATTATGATCTAGGATCAGGTCCTCCCTGTCCATATAGTCAAATTCATTATGATCTAGGATCAGGTCCTCCCTGTCCATATAGTCATATTCATTATGATCTAGGATCAGGTCCTCCCTGTCCATATAGTCATATTCATTATGATCTAGGATCAGGTCCTCCCTGTCCATATAGTCAAATTCATTATGATCAGGTCCTCCCTGTCCATATAGTCATATTCATTATGATCTAGGATCAGGTCCTCCCTGTCCATATAGTCATATTCATGATCTAGGATCAGGTCCTCCCTGTACATATAGTCATATTCATTAGGATCTAGGATCAGGTCCTCCCTGTCCATATCATGTTATTCATTATGATCAGGTCCTCTCTGTTCATATCATCTTATTCATTATGATCTAGGATCAGGTCCTCCCTGTCCATATAGTCATATTCATTATGATCTAGGATCAGGTCCTCACTGTCCATATCATCTTATTCATTATGATCTAGGACATCACCTGACTTACTGACATTACCCCCACCTGGATGGGAGAGGTTAGAGGGAAGGACATCACCTGACTTACTGACATTACCCCCACCTGGATGGGAGAGGTTAGAGGGAAGGACATCACCTGACTTACTGACATTACCCCCACCTGGATGGGAGAGGTTAGAGGGAAGGACATCACCTGACTTACTGACATTACCCCCACCTGGATGGGAGAGGTTAGAGGGAAGGACATCACCTGACTTACTGACTGTTACCCCCACCTGGATGGGAGAGGTTAGAGGGAAGGACATCACCTGACTTACTGACATTACCCCCACCTGGATGGGAGAGGTTAGAGGGAAGGACATCACCTGACTTACTGACTGTTACCCCCACCTGGATGGGAGAGGTTAGAGGGAAGGAGAGCCAAGTAGTCCATCTTAACGTGAACCGATTCTCCATTGCAGGTACGGTTCTAGAAACATAAAACCCTCTACTTCCATATCACACCAAAATGATTTCACGGTAGCAAAATATACACTTCTGCACGGTTTTAACAGGTTTTAACACAGTTGTACCCGTCAGTATGTTTCCATTGACAACACGTTTGTGACATCCGTCTGGTGTTTACACACAGGTGACGCAGAGAGCTAATTAGGACAGGTACGCTTCTCTCCGCATCTGTCCTTCTTCTGTTTTACGTCAACATGCGCTGTAAAATGGAAATATGGCCGTGTGGGAATCCTAACTCTTTATAGGTGTGTAGTAATTTAACTTTTCATTTTTTTTTTCGTAAATAATTTCATGCTCACATTAAATATACATTCCGTATGTTTCCAAAAACCAAACCGCAAATCTTTTAACGTTCAGATCGGGGCTCTTAAAACAAAACGTAACACATTCTTAAACCCTTACCATGCAGTGTTTGTCTTTCTCTAGCTTGCGTGCCTTTCTTTGTTTGCTGAAATCCATACTTTTTAATAAAACGTTAATAAAACGATCAACTCTTTCCTCGTTGAGTTTCAATTGGCGCATTAACGTTAATAAAACGATCAACTCTTTCCTCGTTGAGTTTCAATTGGCGCATTAACGTTAATATGGCAGCGGAAAAAAAAAGAGTCGGTGGTTGTATTTGATCAAAAGTCAAAATGAAAATGACAAAAATATTACTATTACTTCATTTAAAAAACAATTTCCATAAACAGTTTTATGTAATTGTACATAGCTTGATTAGCCTAGGCTGGGAACGGAGTGTCTGGCAAGTTAGTATATAAAGTTAATGTTCTAGAACCAACCATTCCAACTGTCAAATTCTCATAAGATATTCAGACACTTCTGTTGATATCTTTTGAGTTTATCAAGATGTTGGGTACAGATTGGTACACAGAGTTTAGGGAAGTAGAGGCCTGTCCCAAGTCCCCCCCCCCCCAAAAAAAAAGTACATCCTTAGCTCAAGTGTTTAAAAAAATATATATAATAAATCATGTTTTTTTTTTTACATAAGATTTGCTTTAGCTACTATAGAAGCTATGATACTATTTATAAGAAGATGTCGCTTCCCAAATCAAATCAAGTCATATTCATTAGCATATTCATTAGTATTATTATCAAGGTCCATGATCAGTATGTTTTGTGTTGCTTGTCAGATGAAAGATATTTACTGTTATCGAATATTTTCCTGTCATTTACAAAGAATACAATTAGGCCTACTCTAATATTCACTGTCCATGTGAAGTACATCAAGTTGCCAGACGATGGCAGTATTGGTCTAGGTTTGCTTCGACCCTGACTAGATCAGAGTCTCAGGAGAAATTAGATGCACAAGCACTTTTTCCTGTGTGTGTGTGTGTGTGTGTGTTTGGACACTCCAAGTACAGAGTGTTATCTTGAGTCTCTTGGACTTTACAGGCACACACAACATTGATCAGAGCACTGAGGGCCTGTCCCCATGGTGTGTGTGTGTGTGTGTGTGTGTGTGTGTGTGTGTGTGTGTGTGTGTGTGTGTGTGTGTGTGTGAGGCCCATTCCCGTGGTGGTCTGCGTTGAATATCCAGTTTCAGAAAAAAAAAATTAAACTAGCTAAAAATCAATCTGGGTCATCTGTCAGTTCTGCCCGGCAACAGGTCAATAGTGAAGGAATAGCCACGGTCGGAGAAGCCATGAAAGCCAATAACACAAGTCAAATTGTAATGGCTGCAATCCATGTTATGGGCTGTATGCTATACATGACAAGGACTGGCCATGGTCGGAGAAGCCAAGCCAAATTACAACAGTGGCAGCCAACAACGGTACATTCTCACTTACTCTCACTTAGTCCTCTCCGTCAAATGACCACAGCATCTTCTCTGACTTTTTTATTTTATTTTTTATTTCACCTTTATTTAACCAGGTAAGCAAGTTGAGAACAAGTTCTCATTTACAATTGCGACCTGGCCAAGATAAAGCAAAGCAGTTCGACACATACAACGACACAGAGTTACACATGGAGTAAAACAAACATACAGTCAATAATACAGTAAAAAACAAAAAAAACAAGTCTATATACAATGTGAGCAAATTAGGTGAGAAGGGAGGTAAAGGCAAAAAAGGCCATGGTGGCAAAGTAAATACAATATAGCAAGTAAAACACTGGAATGGTAGTATTGCAATGGAAGAATGTGCAAAGTAGAAATAAAAATAATGGGGTGCAAAGGAGCAAAATAAATAAATAAATTAAATACAGTTGGGAAAGAGGTAGTTGTTTGGGCTAAATTATAGGTGGGCTATGTACAGGTGCAGTAATCTGTAAGATGCTCTGACAGTTGGTGCTTAAAGCTAGTGAGGGAGATAAGTGTTTCCAATTTAAGAGATTTTTGTAGTTCGTTCCAGTCATTGGCAGCAGAGAACTGGAAGGAGAGGCGGCCAAAGAAAGAATTGGTTTTGGGGGTGACTAGAGAGATATACCTGCTGGAGCGTGTGCTACAGGTGGGAGATGCTATGGTGACCAGCGAGCTGAGATAAGGGGGACTTTACCTAGCAGGGTCTTGTAGATGACATGGAGCCAGTGGGTTTGGCGACGAGTATGAAGCGAGGGCCAGCCAACGAGAGCGTACAGGTCGCAACAGACTTGTGTCTGTCTTTGTTACCTTGTCTCAGGTGTTACCTTGTCTCAGGTGTCAATAACAGTAGCCAACTTCAAACCAAAATCAAATTGTATTCATCACATGCTTCACAAACAACAGGTGTAGACTAACAAGTGAAATGCTTACTTGTTGGCCTTTCCCAACAATGTAGAGAGAAAAATAGAAACATAATAACACAAGGAATAAATACACAATGAGTAAAGATAACTTGGCTATATCCACGGTGTATCGAGGCTATGTACAGGGGTACGAGGTAATTGAGGTAGATATGTACATATAGGTAAAGGTAAAGTGACTAGGCAACAGGATAGATAATAAATAGTAGGAGCAGTGTATGCTCTATATAGTTATCCATTACTTACCCGGACAAACTATTTAGCAGTCTTATGGCTTGAGGTTAGAAGCTGATTCCAGAGTTGGTGCATCGGTACCACTTGCCATGCGGTAACAGAGAGAACAGTCCATGACTTTGGTGGCCGGAGTCTTTGGCAATGCTTAGGGCTTCACCGCCTGGTATAGAGGTCCTGGATGGCAGGAAGCTTGGCCCCAGTGATGTACTGGGCCGTACACACTACCGGATGCCGATCATTATACCCTGATGAAGACAGCTTGGCTGTCGAAACATTGGTTAATAACATTTTTGCATCTGAGCTCCTAGAGTGTGCGGCTCTCTTTTATTTTCAAGTTTTCTGCTCCGCTAGCCAGCACCTGGCCTAAATAGGTGCGCGTTTCTTTTTCTTCTTGGATACCGATCAGTTGCCATACCAGGCGGTGATGCAGCCAGTCAATATGCTCTCGATGGTGCAGCTGTAGAACTCTTTGGAGGAACTGAGGGGCCAATGCCAAATCTTTTCAGCCTCCTGAGGGGAAAGAGGCGTAAGAGGCGTTGTCTTCACATTTGTGTGGATGTGTGTGTGGACCATGTTAATGCCGTAGTGATGTCGTGACACCGAGGAACTTGAAGCTCTTGACCGTTCTCTACAACAAACCCCTTCGATGTGATTGGGGTCGTGCTCAGACCTCCATTTCCTGTAGTCCACATTCAGCTCATTTGTCTTGCTGACGTTGACCTCCTCCCTATAGGCTATCTCGTAGTTTGTTGGCGATCAGGCCTACCACCGTCGTGTCGTTAGCAAACTTAATGATGGCGTTGGAGTCGTGCTTGGCCACACAGTCGTGGGTGAACAGGGGGGGGGGACTAAGCACGCAACCCTGAGGGGCCCCTGTGTTGAGGGTCAGCGTGGCGGATGTGTTCTTGCCTACCTTCACCACCTGGGGGCGGTCCGTAAGGGAGTCCAGGATCCAGCTGCAGAGGAAGGTGAGCTTTGTTGGGCACTATGGTGTTGAACGCTGAGCTGTAGTCAGTGAACAACATTGTTACATAAGTGGAAGAGGCAGTGTGAAGTGAGGTGAAGTAGAGAATGTAATGGATGTGGTGTATAATGAAAGGTCTGTCTGTCTGTCTGTCTGTCTGTCTGGTCTTCTCTCTGTCTATCTCTCTTCTGTCTGTCTGTCTGTCTGTCTCTTTGCACTGATTTCGGGAAGGTTTTTAAAGGCCCAATGCTGCCATTTCTATATCAAAATAAAATTATTTCTGGGTAGCAAATAAGTTCTATCCATTTCATACTAATACGTTTTTATGTCAACTTTACCTTACCATCAACTTTAACATTCCTTACCACACTGCCAACTTTACCACACTGCCAACTTTACCATACAATCAACTGTAACATTCCTTACCATACAGTCAACTTTACCACACTGCCAACTTTACCACTGTCAACATTACCATACAATCAACTGTAACATTCCTTACCATACTGCCAACTTTACCACACTGCCAACTTTACCACACTGTCAACTTTACCACACTGTCAACATTACCATACAATCAACTGTAACATTCCTTACCATACAGTCAACTTTACCACACTGCCAACTTTACCACACTGTCAACATTACTATACAATCAACTGTAACATTGCTTACCATACAGTCAACTTTACCACACTGCCAACTTTACCATACTGTCAACTTTACCATACAGTCAACTTTACCACACTGCCAACTTTACCACACTGCCAACTTTACCACACTGCCAACTTTACCACACTGCCAACTTTACCACACTGCCAACTTTACCACACTGCCAACTTTACCACACTGTCAACATTACCACACTGTCAACATTACCACACTGTCAACATTACCACACTGTCAACATTACCATACAATCAACTTTAACATTCCTTACCATACCATCAACTTTACCACACTGCCAACTTTACCATACTGCCAACTTTACCATACTGCCAACATTACCACACTGTCAACATTACCACACTGCCAACTTTACCACACTGCCAACTTTACCACACTGTCAACATTACTATACAATCAACTGTAACATTCCTTACCATACAGTCAACTTTACCATACAGTCAACTTTACCATACTGTCAACTTTACCATACTGTCAACTTTACCATACAGTCAACTTTACCATACTGTCAACTTTACCATACTGGTATCTTTACCATACAGTCAACTTTACCATACAGTCAACTTTACCATACAGTCAACTTTACCATACAGTCAACTTTACCATACTGGTATCTTTACCATACTGGTATCTTTACCATACGGTCAACTTTACCATACAGTCATCTTTACCATACAGTCAACTTTACCATACTGTCAACTTTACCATACAGTCAACTTTACCATACAGTCAACTTTACCATACAGTCAACTTTACCATACAGTCAACTTTACCATACAGTCAACTTTACCATACTGTCAACTTTACCATACTGTCAACTTTACCATACTGTCAACTTTACCATACTGTCAACTTTACCACCGGCAACTTTACCATACTGCCAACTTTACCATACTGTCAACTTTACCATACTGGTATCTTTACCATACTGGTATCTTTACCATACTGGTATCTTTACCATACTGCCAACTTTACCATACTGGTATCTTTACCATACAGTCAACTTTACCATTCTGGTATCTTTACCATTCTGGTATCTTTACCATACTGGTATCTTTACCATACAGTCAACTTTACCATACAGTCAACTTTACCATACAGTCAACTTTACCATACTGCCAACTTTACCATACTGGTATCTTTACCATACTGCCAACTTTACCATACTGTCATCTTTACCATACAGTCAACTTTACCATACAGTCAACTTTACCATACTGTCAACTTTACCACCGGCAACTTTACCATACTGGTATCTTTACCATACTGCCAACTTTACCATACTGGTATCTTTACCATACTGGTATCTTTACCATACTGCCAACTTTACCATACAGTCAACTTTACCATACTGGTATCTTTACCATACTGGTATCTTTACCATACTGCCAACTTTACCATACTGGTATCTTTACCATACTGTCAACTTTACCATCCTGGTATCTTTACCATACTGGTAGCTTTACCATACTGCCAACTTTACCATACTGGTATCTTTACCATACTGCCAACTTTAGCATACTGGTATCTTTACCATACAGTCAACTTTACCATTCTGGTATCTTTACCATACTGGTATCTTTACCATACTGGTAACTTTACCATACTGGCAACTTTACCATACAGTCAACTTTACCATACAGTCAACTTTACCACCGGCAACTTTACCATACTGGTATCTTTACCATACTGGTATATTTACCATACTGCCAACTTTACCATACTGGTATCTTTACCATACTGTCAACTTTACCATACTGGTATCTTTACCATACTGTCAACTTTACCATACTGGTATCTTTACCATACTGGTAACTTTACCATACTGGTATCTTTACCATACTGGTATCTTTACCATACTGGTATCTTTACCATACTGGCAACTTCTTTCCACTTTGTCTTTATGTCTGAATGGTACTGCCGGTATCAAACCCAAAACTTGTGTTTCTGCCAAACAACCTGGTAATCGTTTGGGTTCTGCCTACGGTTTAGTATGAAACATAGCCATAAAGCTGAGGAGACATTGGGTAAAGTTCTGCCTACGGTTTAGTATGAAACATAGCCATAAAGCTGAGGAGACATTGGGTAAAGTTCTGCCTACGGTTTAGTATGAAACATAGCCATAAAGCTGAGGAGACATTGGGTAAAGTTCTGCCTACGGTTTAGTATGAAACATAGCCATAAAGCTGAGGAGACATTGGGTAAAGTTCTGCCTACGGTTTAGTATGAAACATAGCCATAAAGCTGAGGAGACATTGGGTAAAGTTCTGCCTACGGTTTAGTATGAAACATAGCCATAATGCTGAGGCGACATTGGGTAAAGTTCTGCCTATGGTTTAGTATGAAACATAGCCATAAAGCTGAGGAGACATTGGGTAAAGTTCTGCCTACGGTTTAGTATGAAACATAGCCATAAAGCTGAGGAGACATTGGGTAAAGTTCTGCCTACGGTTTAGTATGAAACATAGCCATAAAGCTGAGGAGACATTGGGTAAAGTTCTGCCTACGGTTTAGTATGAAACATAGCCATAAAGCTGAGGCGACATTGGCACACGCTACTCTCTTAAACTCTTGTTGGTTGCTAGGCAGCACCACCTCACTGTCCACCTGGCAGTTGTAAACTTTGCGTGACACTTCACCCATCTCTTTGCCCGTCACGAAGCATGTTTTCTTCAAGCATAACTGGATGGAACCATGATGAAACATAGCCATAATGAAACATAGCCATAATGCTTCTACACCTGCATTGCTTGCTGTTTGGGGGTTTTAGGCTGGGTTTCTGTACAGCACTTTGAGATATCAGCTGATGTACGAAGGGCTTTATAAATACATTTGATTTGATTTGATGAATTACCGTGGGGATAAACATCACTGAATGACAAAACATATTGGAATAAAGTAGGCTAACGCAATTGAAGGCACGTATCAAATTGTTGCTTACTGAGACACCCAAAATACATCCAATCTTTGCAATACATTTTAAGTGATAGCCTACCCGCGTGTGGTCAATCGTTTTGATTGGGACCGTGCCATCATGCTGCTTTCAGACAACTGTCGCATTTTCTTTTGTTTTCAATGTTAGTTAGTTACAGCATGTTAAGGTGAGTGCTGCTCACCTGATCATCTTGTCTAGTTGATTAATTTAAATATAACATTTTGCCATGTTATGTTGTTTAATTAACAAGTGAATTATTTTGCTCTTCACTCACGGTCGTTTAGTTAGCCTATAAAGGCCTCCTCCTTACCAAAAGACTTCACTGACTTGTCTGATAATCAATCAACGTGATTGTGTTTCTCTGAACCTCCGTCTGTATAGGCTATTTGGTTGATTGGTTTCTGTCTGGGCAAGGGGAGGTGGTATACCTTATCTATTTGTTGGTTCATCTATCTGATCAGAAACATTTAGCATGCTATAAAATGTAGCCTTAATCACTGATCAGAAATATTTTGCATGCTATAAAATGTAGCCTTAATCACTGATCAGAAACATTTAGCATGCTATAAAATGTAGCATAAATCAATTATTCATCTATCTGATCAGAAACATTTAGCATGCTATAAAATGTAGCCTTAATCACTGATCAGAAACATTTAGCATGCTATAATGTAGCCTTAATCAAGGGTAGGCCTATTCATTTGCTCTATCATGTAGAGGCAACTCCAAAAGCCTGTGCAGGTTGTGAAATATGAACATGAGACTAACAGGCTTTTGAAAACATAGATTCCTATTATTTTCTATGGGTATCATGATGTAGCTAAGACCCTACGCCTGCTCCCTAACAATGCGGAGTGAAGGTAGGAAAAGGCTGCCATCAGTCAGGATGTGGCCCAGAAGTTAGACAGCATGTCAGGGTGGATTGCAGAGGTCTTGAAAAAGGAAGGGTCAACACTGCAAATATTGACTTTTTGCATCAACTTCATGTAAATTGTCAATAAAAGCCTTTTTGACACTTATGAAATGCTTTGTAATTATACTTCAGTATCCATAGTAACATCTGACAAAAATATCTAAAGACACTGAAGCAGCAAACTGTGTGGAAATTAATATTTGTGTCCTTCTCAGAACGTTTGTCCACGACTGTACACCTGCTCCCTAAGAAAGTGGAGTGACTGTAGGACGTTTGTCCACGACTGTACACCTGCTCCCTAACAAAGTGGAGTGACTGTAGGACGTTTGTCCACGACTGTACACCTGCTCCCTAAGAAAGTGGAGTGACTGTAGGACGTTTGTTCACGACTGTACACCTGCTCCCTAACAAAGTGGAGTGACTGTAGGACGTTTGTCCACGACTGTACACCTGCTCCCTAAGAAAGTGGAGTGACTGTAGGACGTTTGTTCACGACTGTACACCTGCTCCCTAACAAAGTGGAGTGACTGTAGGACGTTTGTTCACGACTGTACACCTGCTCCCTAACAAAGTGGAGTGACTGTAGGACGTTTGTCCACGACTGTACACCTGCTCCCTAACAAAGTGGAGTGACTGTAGGACGTTTGTCCACGACTGTACACCTGCTCCCTAAGAAAGTGGAGTGACTGTAGGACGTTTGTTCCGACTGTACACCTGCTCCCTAACAAAGTGGAGTGACTGTAGGACGTTTGTTCACGACTGTACACCTGCTCCCTAACAAAGTGGAGTGACTGTAGGACGTTTGTCCACGACTGTACACCTGCTCCCTAACAAAGTGGAGTGACTGTAGGACGTTTGTCCACGACTGTACACCTGCTCCCTAAGAAAGTGGAGTGACTGTAGGACGTTTGTTCACGACTGTACACCTGCTCCCTAACAAAGTGGAGTGACTGTAGGACGTTTGTTCACGACTGTACACCTGCTCCCTAACAAAGTGGAGTGACTGTAGGACGTTTGTCCACGACTGTACACCTGCTCCCTAACAAAGTGGAGTGACTGTAGGACGTTTGTTCACGACTGTACACCTGCTCCCTAAGAAAGTGGAGTGACTGTAGGACGTTTGTCCACGACTGTACACCTGCTCCCTAACACAGTGGAGTGACTGTAGGACGTTTGTCCACGACTGTACACCTGCTCCCTAACACAGTGGAGTGACTGTAGGACGTTTGTCCACGACTGTACACCTGCTCCCTAACACAGTGGAGTGACTGTAGGGACGTTTGTCCACGACTGTACACCTGCTCCCTAACACAGTGGAGTGACTGTAGGACGTTTGTCCACGACTGTACACCTGCTCCCTAACACAGTGGAGTGACTGTAGGACGTTTGTCCACGACTGTACACCTGCTCCCTAACACAGTGGAGTGACTGTAGGACGTTTGTCCACGACTGTACACCTGCTCCCTAACACAGTGGAGTGACTGTAGGACGTTTGTCCACGACTGTACACCTGCTCCCTAACAAAGTGGAGTGACTGTAGGACGTTTGTCCACGACTGTACACCTGCTCCCTAACAAAGTGGAGTGACTGTAGGACGTTTGTCCACGACTGTACACCTGCTCCCTAACAAAGTGGAGTGACTGTAGGACGTTTGTCCACGACTGTACACCTGCTCCCTAACAAAGTGGAGTGACTGTAGGACGTTTGTCCACGACTGTACACCTGCTCCCTAACAAAGTGGAGTGACTGTAGGACGTTTGTCACGACTGTACACCTGCTCCCTAACAAAGTGGAGTGACTGTAGGACGTTTGTCCACGACTGTACACCTGCTCCCTAACAAAGTGGAGTGACTGTAGGACGTTTGTTCACGACTGTACACCTGCTCCCTAACACAGTGGAGTGACTGTAGGACGTTTGTCCACGACTGTACACCTGCTCCCTAACACAGTGGAGTGACTGTAGGACGTTTGTCCACGACTGTACACCTGCTCCTAACACAGTGGAGTGACTGTAGGACGTTTGTCCACGACTGTACACCTGCTCCTTAACACAGTGGAGTGACTGTAGGACGTTTGTCCACGACTGTACACCTGCTCCCTAACACAGTGGAGTGACTGTAGGACGTTTGTCCACGACTGTACACCTGCTCCCTAACACAGTGGAGTGACTGTAGGACGTTTGTCCACGACTGTACACCTGCTCCCTAACACAGTGGAGTGACTGTAGGACGTTTGTCCACGACTGTACACCTGCTCCCTAACAAAGTGGAGTGACTGTAGGACGTTTGTCCACGACTGTACACCTGCTCCCTAACAAGTGGAGTGACTGTAGGACCTTTGTCCACGACTGTACACCTGCTCCCTAACAAAGTGGAGTGACTGTAGGACGTTTGTTCACGACTGTACACCTGCTCCCTAACAAAGTGGAGTGACTGTAGGACGTTTGTCCACGACTGTACACCTGCTCCCTAACAAAGTGGAGTGACTGTAGGACGTTTGTCCACGACTGTACACCTGCTCCCTAACAAAGTGGAGTGACTGTAGGACGTTTGTCCACGACTGTACACCTGCTCCCTAACAAAGTGGAGTGACTGTAGGACGTTTGTCCACGACTGTACACCTGCTCCTAACAAAGTGGAGTGACTGTAGGACGTTTGTCCACGACTGTACACCTGCTCCCTAACAAAGTGGAGTGACTGTAGGACGTTTGTTCACGACTGTACACCTGCTCCCTAACAAAGTGGAGTGACTGTAGGACGTTTGTCCACGACTGTACACCTGCTCCCTAACAAAGTGGAGTGACTGTAGGACGTTTGTTCACGACTGTACACCTGCTCCCTAAGAAAGTGGAGTGACTGTAGGACGTTTGTCCACGACTGTACACCTGCTCCCTAACACAGTGGAGTGACTGTAGGACGTTTGTCCACGACTGTACACCTGCTCCCTAACACAGTGGAGTGACTGTAGGACGTTTGTCCACGACTGTACACCTGCTCCCTAACACAGTGGAGTGACTGTAGGACGTTTGTCCACGACTGTACACCTGCTCCCTAACACAGTGGAGTGACTGTAGGACGTTTGTCCACGACTGTACACCTGCTCCTAACACAGTGGAGTGACTGTAGGACGTTTGTCCACGACTGTACACCTGCTCCCTAACACAGTGGAGTGACTGTAGGACGTTTGTCCACGACTGTACACCTGCTCCCTAACACAGTGGAGTGACTGTAGGACGTTTGTCCACGACTGTACACCTGCTCCCTAACAAAGTGGAGTGACTGTAGGACGTTTGTCCACGACTGTACACCTGCTCCCTAACAAAGTGGAGTGACTGTAGGACGTTTGTCCACGACTGTACACCTGCTCCCTAACAAAGTGGAGTGACTGTAGGACGTTTGTCCACGACTGTACACCTGCTCCCTAACAAAGTGGAGTGACTGTAGGACGTTTGTCCACGACTGTACACCTGCTCCCTAACAAAGTGGAGTGACTGTAGGACGTTTGTCCACGACTGTACACCTGCTCCCTAACAAAGTGGAGTGACTGTAGGACGTTTGTCCACGACTGTACACCTGCTCCCTAACAAAGTGGAGTGACTGTAGGACGTTTGTTCACGACTGTACACCTGCTCCCTAACACAGTGGAGTGACTGTAGGACGTTTGTCCACGACTGTACACCTGCTCCCTAACACAGTGGAGTGACTGTAGGACGTTTGTCCACGACTGTACACCTGCTCCCTAACACAGTGGAGTGACTGTAGGACGTTTGTCCACGACTGTACACCTGCTCCCTAACACAGTGGAGTGACTGTAGGACGTTTGTCACGACTGTACACCTGCTCCCTAACACAGTGGAGTGACTGTAGGACGTTTGTCCACGACTGTACACCTGCTCCCTAACACAGTGGAGTGACTGTAGGACGTTTGTCCACGACTGTACACCTGCTCCCTAACAAAGTGGAGTGACTGTAGGACGTTTGTCCACGACTGTACACCTGCTCCCTAACAAAGTGGAGTGACTGTAGGACCTTTGTCCACGACTGTACACCTGCTCCCTAACAAAGTGGAGTGACTGTAGGACGTTTGTTCACGACTGTACACCTGCTCCCTAACAAAGTGGAGTGACTGTAGGACGTTTGTCCACGACTGTACACCTGCTCCCTAACAAAGTGGAGTGACTGTAGGACGTTTGTCCACGACTGTACACCTGCTCCCTAACAAAGTGGAGTGACTGTAGGACGTTTGTCCACGACTGTACACCTGCTCCCTAACAAAGTGGAGTGACTGTAGGACGTTTGTCCACGACTGTACACCTGCTCCCTAACAAAGTGGAGTGACTGTAGGACGTTTGTCCACGACTGTACACCTGCTCCCTAACAAAGTGGAGTGACTGTAGGACGTGGAGTGACTGTAGGAAGTGGAGTGACTGTAGGAAGTGGAGTGACTGGTAGGAAGTGGAGTGACTGGTAGGAAGTAGGAAGTGGAGTGACTGGTAGGAAGTGGAGTGACTGTAGGAAGTAGGAAGTGGAGTGACTGTAGGAAGTAGGAAGTGGAGTGACTGTAGGAAGTGGAGTGACTTGTAGGAAGTGGAGTGACTTGTAGGAAGTGGAGTGACTGGTAGGAAGTGGAGTGACTGGTAGGAAGTGGAGTGACTGGTAGGAAGTGGAGTGACTGGTAGGAAGTGGAGTGACTGTAGGAAGTAGGAAGTGGAGTGACTGTAGGAAGTAGGAAGTGGAGTGACTGTAGGAAGTGGAGTGACTGTAGGAAGTGGAGTGACTGTAGGAAGTGGAGTGACTGTAGGAAGTGGAGTGACTGTAGGAAGTGGAGTGACTGTAGGAAGTGGAGTGACTGTAGGAAAGAGATGAAACATGGATGAAAAAAAGGCTATTTTTTCAAAATATAACTTTTATATTACAGCAGTTCCTGTGTGGGAAAAACATTAATTGTATTTTATAACGTTATACTCTTACTTCAAATACAGTATATGTGTGTTGACTGTGATCTTGTATATTTAATTCATAAAATAATAAACTCTTGATTTCCTAAATTTTGACATAACGTAATTAAACTGAAAATATGTCATTCTATTGTTTGACATTTTATTATTATTCTTTATTTATTTATTTATTTATTAGTCTCATGATGCTTCTTTGCCTAAACAAATACATAATGGAATCATGTTTTATGTATATTCAATGGATTTATGAAAATACACCCCAGCAACATCTGCACAGCACGGCATGACCACCAGAGGTATAATATAAACATTGGCCTGTTTGTAAGGGGGCCATATAACCATTGGCCTGTTTGTAAAGGGGGCCATATAACCATTGGCCTGTTTGTAAGGGGGCCATATAAACATTGGCCTGTTTGTAAGGGGGCCATATAAACATTGGCCTGTTTGTAAAGGGGGCCATATAACCATTGGCCTGTTTGTAAGGGGGCCATATAACCATTGGCCTGTTTGTAAAGGGGCCATATAACCATTGGCCTGTTTGTAAGGGGGCCATATAAACATTGGCCTGTTTGTAAGGGGGCCATATAAACATTGGCCTGTTTGTAAGGGGGCCATATAACCATTGGCCTGTTTGTAAGGGGGCCATATAAACATTGGCCTGTTTGTAAGGGGGCCATATAAACATTGGCCTGTTTGTAAGGGGGCCATATAACCATTGGCCTGTTTGTAAGGGGGCCATATAACCATTGGCCTGTTTGTAAGGGGGCCATATAAACATTGGCCTGTTTGTAAGGGGGCCATATAACCATTGGCCTGTTTGTAAGGGGGCCATATAAACATTGGCCTGTTTGTAAGGGGGCCATATAAACATTGGCCTGTTTGTAAGGGGGCCATATAACCATTGGCCTGTTTGTAAGGGGGCCATATAACAATTGGCCTGTTTGTAAAGGGGGCCATATAACCATTGGCCTGTTTGTAAGGGGGCCATATAACCATTGGCCTGTTTGTAAGGGGGCCATATAACCATTGGCCTGTTTGTAAAGGGGCCATATAACCATTGGCCTGTTTGTAAAGGGGCCATATAAACATTGGCCTGTTTGTAAGGGGGCCATATAAACATTGGCCTGTTTGTAAGGGGGCCATATAACCATTGGCCTGTTTGTAAGGGGGCCATATAACAATTGGCCTGTTTGTAAGGGGGCCATATAACCATTGGCCTGTTTGTAAGGGGGCCATATAACCATTGGCCTGTTTGTAAAGGGGGCCATATAACCATTGGCCTGTTTGTAAGGGGGCCATATAAACATTGGCCTGTTTGTAAGGGGGCCATATAAACATTGGCCTGTTTGTAAAGGGGGCCATATAACCATTGGCCTGTTTGTAAGGGGGCCATATAACCATTGGCCTGTTTGTAAAGGGGCCATATAACCATTGGCCTGTTTGTAAGGGGGCCATATAAACATTGGCCTGTTTGTAAGGGGGCCATATAAACATTGGCCTGTTTGTAAGGGGGCCATATAACCATTGGCCTGTTTGTAAGGGGGCCATATAAACATTGGCCTGTTTGTAAGGGGGCCATATAAACATTGGCCTGTTTGTAAGGGGGCCATATAACCATTGGCCTGTTTGTAAGGGGGCCATATAACCATTGGCCTGTTTGTAAAGGGGGCCATATAACCATTGGCCTGTTTGTAAGGGGGCCATATAACCATTGGCCTGTTTGTAAGGGGGCCATATAACCATTGGCCTGTTTGTAAAGGGGCCATATAACCATTGGCCTGTTTGTAAAGGGGCCATATAAACATTGGCCTGTTTGTAAGGGGGCCATATAAACATTGGCCTGTTTGTAAGGGGGCCATATAACCATTGGCCTGTTTGTAAGGGGGCCATATAACCATTGGCCTGTTTGTAAGGGGGCCATATAACCATTGGCCTGTTTGTAAGGGGGCCATATAAACATTGGCCTGTTTGTAAGGGGGCCATATAAACATTGGCCTGTTTGTAAGGGGGCCATATAAACATTGGCCTGTTTGTAAGGGGGCCATATAAACATTGGCCTGTTTGTAAGGGGGCCATATAAACATTGGCCTGTTTGTAAGGGGGCCATATAACCATTGGCCTGTTTGTAAGGGGGCCATATAACCATTGGCCTGTTTGTAAGGGGGCCATATAACCATTGGCCTGTTTGTAAGGGGGCCATATAAACATTGGCCTGTTTGTAAAGGGGCCATATAACCATTGGCCTGTTTGTAAGGGGGCCATATAAACATTGGCCTGTTTGTAAGGGGGCCATATAACCATTGGCCTGTTTGTAAGGGGGCCATATAAACATTGGCCTGTTTGTAAGGGGGCCATATAAACATTGGCCTGTTTGTAAGGGGGCCATATAACCATTGGCCTGTTTGTAAGGGGGCCATATAACCATTGGCCTGTTTGTAAAGGGGGCCATATAACCATTGGCCTGTTTGTAAGGGGGCCATATAACCATTGGCCTGTTTGTAAGGGGGCCATATAACCATTGGCCTGTTTGTAAAGGGGCCATATAACCATTGGCCTGTTTGTAAAGGGGCCATATAAACATTGGCCTGTTTGTAAGGGGGCCATATAAACATTGGCCTGTTTGTAAGGGGGCCATATAACCATTGGCCTGTTTGTAAGGGGGCCATATAACAATTGGCCTGTTTGTAAGGGGGCCATATAACCATTGGCCTGTTTGTAAGGGGGCCATATAAACATTGGCCTGTTTGTAAGGGGGCCATATAAACAAGGGGGCCATATAAACATTGGCCTGTTTGTAAGGGGGCCATATAAACATTGGCCTGTTTGTAAGGGGGCCATATAAACATTGGCCTGTTTGTAAGGGGGCCATATAACCATTGGCCTGTTTGTAAGGGGGCCATATAACCATTGGCCTGTTTGTAAGGGGGCCATATAACCATTGGCCTGTTTGTAAGGGGGCCATATAAACATTGGCCTGTTTGTAAAGGGGCCATATAACCATTGGCCTGTTTGTAAGGGGGCCATATAAACATTGGCCTGTTTGTAAGGGGGCCATATAAACATTGGCCTGTTTGTAAGGGGGCCATATAACCATTGGCCTGTTTGTAAGGGGGCCATATAAACATTGGCCTGTTTGTAAAGGGGCCATATAACCATTGGCCTGTTTGTAAGGGGGCCATATAAACATTGGCCTGTTTTTTATTTTCAATGTGAAAGCAGTATATCTTAATATCTTACTGTAATAGATATAAATAAAAGTCTTTTCAGCAAAAACTATTTCTCGTTCAACTATTTTGCAAGGACTGTCTGGGAGTCATCTAAGTGGGAGGGGGGGGGGGGGGGGCAGAGAGGTTTGTTGTTATTGGCAGAGAGGTTTGGAATTGGCCAATAAGAAAGAAAGTTCCAAACCTCTCTGCCAATAACAACTAGTTTTCAGCCCCCCCACTCAGATGACTCAAAGACAGTTACTAAATGCACTGCCTGGTGATGGAAAATACAAAAACTCTCTCATGCAAACCTGCTGATGGGTAGGTCCTGTGTGGATAGTGTTTTCAACCAGGCAACTCCCAGGGAATAACACTGATCGCATTTCTTCACACTTTTACAGTGTTAGTTAGCTGATCTAAAACAGACTTTGACCACAAAATTAAAGGTTCTAAAATTGTTCAGTCAAACAGAACCCGGAGTAGAAGAACCACCATTTTGTTTTTTCATTGCTCACACACACACACACACACACATCTCATTAGCTTTAGATAATGACCTAGTGGTATTTTCACACTGCATGGCTTACTAGCCATCTAGCTGCGTCCCCTGGCCTTCGACCATGGCACAGTGTCTGAATATCTCAGAGACAGAGAGTTAATGATCCGGATAGTGGTTTTAAAATAGTAATAGCATTTTAGGTTTTCAACTCGATGAATGTTAGCAATTGAAGGGTGAAATGGAAGAGAAAAAAACGTCAATCATATTCTCTTACTATTATTTTAACCAATGAAAACGTATATTTTAACCAACTTATATTTTGTTCTATTCGAAGGTATTCTATTAAATTATATTTGTATGAGGTGTACTGGGCTGCATGCTTGCTGACTGAATTTCATGTTAGACCAGACCTGACCTAGCTACAGTAACCTTACAGGGGGTCACTCACCAAGTCAATGCTTCTCTCTGTCCTTTTGTTAGCTATGTGATGTACTGTGTGCCTGCTGGATCCGTCCTGCTGGTCTATACCCTCGTCTGTACTCAAGGAAGGAACAAAGAGAAGTCAGACCTTCTGGGTTGTCAGACAGTAAACACTGAGGACCGGACCAGTCAGCTAGGAAACACTGAGGACCGGACCAGTCAGCTAGGAAACACTGAGGACCGGACCAGTCAGCTAGGAAACACTGAGGACCGGACCAGTCAGCTAGGAAACACTGAGGACCGGACCAGGCAGCTAGGAAACACTGAGGACCAGACCAGGCAGCTAGGAAACACTGAGGACCAGACCAGGCAGCTAGGAAACACTGAGGACCAGACCAGGCAGCTAGGAAACACTGAGGACCAGACCAGGCAGCTAGGAAACACTGAGGACCAGACCAGGCAGCTAGGAAACACTGAGGACCAGACCAGGCAGCTAGGAAACACTGAGGACCAGACCAGGCAGCTAGGAAACACTGAGGACCAGACCAGGCAGCTAGGAAACACTGAGGACCAGACCAGGCAGCTAGGAAACACTGAGGACCAGACCAGGCAGCTAGGAAACACTGAGGACCAGACCAGGCAGCTAGGAAACACTGAGGACCAGACCAGGCAGCTAGGAAACACTGAGGACCAGACCAGGCAGCTAGGAAACACTGAGGACCAGACCAGGAAACACTGAGGACCAGCTAGGAAACACTGAGGACCAGACCAGTCAGCTAGGAAACACTGAGGACCAGACCAGTCAGCTAGGAAACACTGAGGACCAGACCAGTCAGCTAGGAAACACTGAGGACCAGACCAGTCAGCTAGGAAACACTGAGGACCAGACCAGTCAGCTAGGAAACACTGAGGACCAGACCAGGCAGCTAGGAAACACTGAGGACCAGACCAGGCAGCTAGAAACACTGAGGACCAGACCAGGCAGCTAGGAAACACTGAGGACC
Source organism: Oncorhynchus nerka (assembly GCF_034236695.1). Taxonomy (NCBI): domain Eukaryota; kingdom Metazoa; phylum Chordata; class Actinopteri; order Salmoniformes; family Salmonidae; genus Oncorhynchus; species Oncorhynchus nerka. The sequence continues at coordinate 4,312,325 of NC_088422.1, read as the reverse complement.
AGACCAGGCAGCTAGGAAACACTGAGGACCAGTCAGCTAGGAAACACTGAGGACCAGTCAGCTAGGAAACACTGAGGACCAGTCAGCTAGGAAACACTGAGGACCAGTCAGCTAGGAAACACTGAGGACCAGTCAGCTAGGAAACACTGAGGACCAGGCAGCTAACCCTCAGACCAAACCAGGCTGACTCACACCCCAGGGCCTGTGTGTGTGTGTGTGTGTGTGTGTGTGTGTGCGTGTGTCTGTAAGGTCAGTCAAAGGGAGCCCGAGACTCGCAGGGCTTTTTTGCACTTCGTAAAATATCGACTGCCCGGGCCTCTGGCTTGTGCCATTGATTTGGACTTAAGCCGCGCTGCCGCCTGCGACTGACTGACTGCCTTTGTACTGGCGTGATTAATTAAAAACAAAACGGATGTTAGCATGGGTGGCTGCTTTTCACCGTAGGGTGGAGAGTTGTAAAGAGGAAGGTGAGGAACACACACAACAAACACATACTCTAGGTAAAGTATTTATTTTATTGGGCAGAAAGCGTGAGTTCCGGAACATATCATCATCATCATCATCATCACCCTCATCGTAAGACATCACAGTCAAATGGAGGGAGGTATTGCAAAAGGAAATCACTCAATGGCATTATACTGGGACAGATGGGTTAATCTGTGGACATCAGAGGGTTAAAGTTCAGATCAGAATGAATGGTGGATTGGCAACCTTATGTGAAAATCCAGCACTTGATGAAAGAACAGCTAGGAATATTTCTCTATATATTTGACCACCGTAGATGTGAGAGAAGTACAGGGCCTTCAGAAAGCAACCACACCCCGTGATTGAATCACATTTTGTTGTGTTACAGCCTGGATTTTAAAATGGAGTAAAACTAATTCTCACCCATCTACAATAACCACGCCGTGTCACCACCCTTTCCAAGTTTAATCTGGAAACTTGTTTTTTTTTTAACTTTCGCAAATATATTGAAAATGAAATACAAAAATATAAAATTTAGAAGAATACATGTTAGAATCACTTTTGGCAGTGATTACTGGGCGGTGTTTCTGGGTAATTCTCTAAGACCTTTCCACACCTGGACCGTTCCTCACCTGGACCGTTCCTCACCTGGACCGTTCCTCACCTGGACCGTTCCTCACCTGGACCGTTCCTCACCTGGACCTTTCCTCACCTGGACCGTTCCTCACCTGGACCCCGTTCCTCACCTGGACCGTTCCTCACCTGGACCGTTCCTCACCTGGATTGTACAATATTTACTGTAACTAGGCCGAACAGGAACCATTCAATGTTGTCTTGGTAAGCAACTAGACTAGAGGGGGAAAATGGAACAATTACATTGATAGAACCTACAATCTATCTGCAATATTAAATCTGAACAAACTCTCCCTCAAAAAATATTTAAAATTACAATAAAAATAAACACACATATCCCCCCTCATACATACTGTGTGCTGTGGGGGCAGCTGTGTGTGTCTTTCTTCTGCCTTCAAGCTCATAGGAGCTCACAGGCAGGAGGGAGGGGTGCTCTACTCTACATTAGCCATTGGTGCTGAGTTTGGACAGTTCGTGCTCCGGGGGGCCTGCCTTTATGAGCCATTAGGCGTTGCAGTGAGGGATGTATCTGGTGCAGTGTGTTCCGTGTCACCTCCCTTTAGCCAGGCGCTAATGTCCATTGAGAAAGCGACTGCTGCTCCACATCATCCCCTTCATGTGTTTTTTAATGTGTCCCAATTGGTGCCCTTATTTCCTATATAGTGCACTACTTTTGACCAGGGTCCACAGGGCACTATATAAAGGATAAGTGCACTCGTCACAGTAGTGCACTAAATAGAGAACAGGGTTCCAATTGGGACGTAACCAAGCGGTGATCTGATAGGAGACTAATGATCGTACAGCCACATTACATTGTTTTGTTATTTCCAGCAGTGTACGGGGTGGCTGGACGGGGACAGACAACCCTTGTGGTGTTCTGTAGTGTAGTGTTGTGTTTGTAGTGTGGTATAGTGTAGTGTATTGTGTATTATTGTAGTGTAGTATATTTTAGTGTATTGTTTTGTAGTGTGTTGTGTATTATAGTGTAGTGTATTGTGGTGTATTATAGTATATAGTAGTGTGTTGTGTATTATAGTGTAGTGTATTTTAGTGTATTATGGTGTATTATAGTAGTGTATTGTAGTGTAGTGTGTTGTGTATTATAGTGTAGTGTATTTTAGTGTATTATGGTGTATTATAGTAGTGTATTGTAGTGTAGTGTGATGTGTATTATAGTGTAGTGTATTGTGGTGTATTATAGTATATAGTAGTGTATTGTAATGCATTGTAATGTATTATACAACGTGTGGGTGTAATCCTGAATGCTGATTGGTTAAAACCGCATTCCAGCCGGTGTCTATTCCACAAGTTACCCACCTGCTAAATCTATGACGTTGAAATGCCTTTTTAATACTCTGTTCCATCTGACTGTCTCATCAGCCCAGCCAGGCAATTTATAAACTTGATCTCCACTATAAAAAGCATCTAGACATTATCTCACGTTTCTTTTCAAATCAAATCAAAGTGTATTGGTCACGTACAGTGAAATGCTGAATACAAGCTCTAACCAATAGTTTAAAAAAAGTGTGTGTGTGTGTGTGTGTGTGTAGGTAAGTAAAGAAATAAAACAGTTAAAAGACATTTAGACTAACATTTAGTTTTCAACAGAGGAGATTTGTATAAATGTCGCTGGCTGTCTCTACGACATCTGCAACATTGTTTCAGTATTCACATTCAGATCTCCATCTGTCCCATAGTAACGTGTCGGGAGTCGGGACGAGACAGACAGGAAGGCAGCGTTTCTCAGCCAGTAAAAATCATGAATCAGCTGGCATCAGTTTTATGGATATATACGACGAAATGTCAATGAAAAAAAGGTAAAACGAAACAAAGTGCAGCTAGTTTGTAGTCTTTCCAGCTTCCGTTTGAAGTGATTGTGTTATCTGTGTTGTTGGCTGTGTTGTTGGCTGTGTTGTGTATGTATTGTAGTGTATTATACTGTAGTGTATTATACTGTAGTGTATTATACTGTATTATAGTATAGTATACTGCAGTGTATTATACTGTAGTGTATTGTACTGTATTATAGTATAGTATACTGTAGTGTATTATACTGTAGTGTATTGTACTGTAGTGTATTATACTGTATTATACTGTATATTATACTGTAGTGTATTATACTGTAGTGTATTGTACTGTATTATAGTATAGTATACTGTAGTGTATTATAGTGTAGTGTATTGTACTGTATTGTTACGCACGCCTCTGAAGAGGGAACGCAACACCCTGCTACAACTAAACTCTCTGTGAAGTGAAAAAGGTATGGACTGTAGGTGCGAGTAAGAATGACAACAAGCAGAATGTGGTACCGTTTACAAGGACTTTATTCCTTTACACGGTAATATGGGGAAAAGGGGCTGGACGGAACCAAAGCAAAGAAAGTAAATCTCAAAGCCCCCCCCCTCTCCTATCTTACCTGCCTACCCACTACTTACCTAATTTAGCACCACCTGGTGCCCTAACCAAAATACAGGGGGTGGTCCGCCCAGGTCTTACCTAGTGTGCCTAGACAGCGAATATGTTACGGGTATATGTATGCCCGCGGGCCTCCTGCCTAAGCACTCCCTAGGTGCCTTCCCCTTCTCCCCTGGGAACAAATGAAACAGAACATTAAACAATTTCACAAACAAACTAAGAAACAAAGGACATCAAATAAGCTCTATCTGAGCAACAAACTCCAAAAACAATGAACTACCAGCAAAATCAATCTCTATCAAAATCTCTCTAGCAGAATCTCTACAATGACCTCCCAGAAAATCTCTCTCAAATCTACCTCCAGCAAAATCTCTTTTGACCTCCCAGCAAATCTCTCTACAAAAAGATCTCCCTCCTGAACAGAACACTGGCTTTTATATAGCGTCAGAAGGAATGGCTAATTGGAGACAGCTGTGTCTTGACGAGGGGGCGGGGTCAGCTCTCCAATTAGCCATGGAGTCGACCAATCAGCTGCTTGAGGGATTTCAGGAAGCCATTTCCTGAAATAAACACATGAAAATACACAAACTACAATACATAAACTGGGGAACGTAACATGTATTATAGTATAGTATACTGCAGTGTATTGTACTGTAGTGTATTATACTGTAGTGTATTGCACTGTATTATAGTATAGTATACTGTAGTGTATTATACTGTAGTGTATTGTAGTGTATTATAGTGTAGTGTATTATACTGTAGTGTATTATACTGTAGTGTATTGTAGTGTATTATAGTATAGTATACTGTAGTGTATTATACTGTAGTGTATTGTACTGTATTATAGTATAGTATACTGTAGTGTATTATACTGTAGTGTATTGTACTGTATTATAGTATAGTATACTGTAGTGTATTATACTGTAGTGTATTATACTGTATTATAGTATAGTATACTGTAGTGTATTGTAGTGTATTATAGTGTAGTGTATTATACTGTAGTGTATTGTAGTGTATTATAGTGTAGTGTATTATACTGTAGTGTATTATACTGTAGTGTATTGTAGTGTATTATAGTATAGTATACTGTAGTGTATTGTAGTGTATTATAGTATAGTATACTGTAGTGTATTATACTGTAGTGTATTATAGTGTAGTGTATTGCACTGTATTATAGTATAGTATACTGTAGTGTATTATAGTGTAGTGTATTATAGTGTAGTGTATTATACTGTAGTGTATTATACTGTAGTGTATTGTAGTGTATTATACTGTAGTGTATTGTACTGTAGTGTATTGTAGTGTATTATAGTATAGTATACTGTAGTGTATTGTAGTGTATTATAGTGTAGTGTATTGTACTGTAGTGTATTGTAGTGTATTATAGTATAGTATACTGTAGTGTATTGTAGTGTATTATAGTGTAGTGTATTGCACTGTATTATAGTATAGTATACTGTAGTGTATTATAGTGTAATGTATTGTAGTGTATTATAGTGTAGTGTATTGTACTGTATTATAGTATAGTATACTGTAGTGTATTATACTGTAGTGTATTGTAGTGTATTATAGTAGTGTATTATACTGTAGTGTATTGTAGTGTATTATAGTGTAGTGTATTGTAGTGTATTATAGTATAGTATACTGTAGTGTATTATAGTGTAGTGTATTGTACTGTATTATAGTATAGTATACTGTAGTGTATTATACTGTAGTGTATTGTAGTGTATTATACTGTAGTGTATTGTAGTGTATTATAGTATAGTATACTGTAGTGTATTATACTGTAGTGTATTGTAGTGTATTATACTGTAGTGTATTGTACTGTATTATAGTATAGTATACTGTAGTGTATTGTAGTGTTATGTATTGTAGTGTATTATAGTATAGTATACTGTAGTGTATTATACTGTAGTGTATTGTAGTGTATTATACTGTAGTGTATTGTAGTGTATTATACTGTAGTGTATTGTAGTGTTATGTATTGTAGTGTATTATAGTATAGTATACTGTAGTGTATTATACTGTAGTGTATTGTAGTGTATTATACTGTAGTGTATTATAGTATAGTATACTGTAGTGTATTGTAGTGTTATGTATTGTAGTGTATTATAGTATAGTATACTGTAGTGTATTATACTGTAGTGTATTGTAGTGTATTATACTGTAGTGTACTGTAGTGTATTATACTGTAGTGTATTATACTGTAGTGTATTATACTGTAGTGTATTGTAGTGTATTGTAGTGTATTGTACTGTATTATAGTATAGTATACTGTAGTGTATTGTAGTGTTATGTATTGTAGTGTATTATAGTATAGTATACTGTAGTGTATTATACTGTAGTGTATTGTAGTGTATTATACTGTAGTGTATTGTAGTGTTATGTAGTGTTATGTATTGTAGTGTATTATACTGTAGTGTATTATACTGTAGTGTATTGTACTGTATTATAGTATAGTATACTGTAGTGTATTATACTGTAGTGTATTGTACTGTATTATAGTATAGTATACTGTAGTGTATTATACTGTAGTGTATTGTACTGTAGTGTATTGCACTGTATTATAGTATAGTATACTGTAGTGTATTATACTGTAGTGTATTGTAGTGTATTATAGTGTAGTGTATTATAGTATAGTATACTGTAGTGTATTGTAGTGTATTATACTGTAGTGTATTGTACTGTATTATAGTATAGTATACTGTAGTGTATTATACTGTAGTGTATTATACTGTAGTGTATTGTACTGTATTATAGTATAGTATACTGTAGTGTATTGTACTGTATTATAGTGTTGTATATTGTAGTGTATTGTAGTGTTATGTATTATAGTGTATTATACTGTAGTGTATTGTACTGTATTATAGTATAGTATACTGTAGTGTATTATACTGTAGTGTATTGTACTGTATTATAGTATAGTATACTGTAGTGTATTATACTGTAGTGTATTGTAGTGTATTATAGTGTTGTATATTGTAGTGTATTATAGTGTTATGTATTATAGTATAGTATACTGTAGTGTATTATAGTGTAGTGTATTGTACTGTATTATAGTATAGTATACTGTAGTGTATTGTACTGTATTATAGTATAGTATACTGTAGTGTATTGTACTGTATTATAGTATAGTATACTGTAGTGTATTGTACTTTATTATAGTGTTGTATATTGTAGTGTATTGTAGTGTTATGTATTATAGTATAGTATACTGTAGTGTATTATAGTGTAGTGTATTGTACTGTATTATAGTATAGTATACTGTAGTGTATTGTACTGTAGTGTATTGTAGTGTATTATAGTATAGTATACTGTAGTGTATTATACTGTAGTGTATTGTACTGTAGTGTATTGTAGTGTATTATAGTATAGTATACTGTAGTGTATTATACTGTAGTGTATTGTACTGTATTATAGTATAGTATACTGTAGTGTATTATACTGTAGTGTATTGTACTGTAGTGTATTGCACTGTATTATAGTATAGTATACTGTAGTGTATTATACTGTAGTGTATTGTAGTGTATTATAGTGTAGTGTATTATAGTATAGTATACTGTAGTGTATTGTAGTGTATTATACTGTAGTGTATTATAGTATAGTATAGTGTAGTGTATTATACTGTAGTGTATTGTAGTGTAGTGTATTATACTGTAGTGTATTGTAGTGTATTATAGTGTAGTGTATTGTAGTGTATTATAGTATAGTATACTGTAGTGTATTGTACTGTAGTGTATTGCACTGTATTATAGTATAGTATACTGTAGTGTATTATACTGTAGTGTATTGTACTGTAGTGTATTGCACTGTATTATAGTATAGTATACTGTAGTGTATTGTAGTGTAATGTATTGTAGTGTATTATAGTGTATTGTATTATACTGTATTATATTGTAGTGTAGTATATTATAGTGTATTGTATTATATTGTAGTGTAGTGTATTATAGTGTGGCTACATAGACCTACATACCAAGCTCTCTCTGCGTGCCTTCCCGAGACACACAGTAGGTTATTGATTTGATTAATCTCTCTGCCAATGAACTAACACATCCTGACCTTTACCATGTAGGAGCATTTAGCTGTCCAGTCAGAGCCCACGGCTGCAGCCTGCATCGATCATTTAATGGAACATCAAGTCCCATCAATACAGTTGACTGACTGACTGGTGACTGGTTTAATATCTGACTGGCTGACTAGCTAGCTGGCTGACTGACTGACTGATTGTCTGACAGACTGGTTCAATATCTGACTGGCTGACTGGCTGACTGACTAGCTAGCTGGCTGACTGGTTGATTTGCTGACTGACTGGCTGACTGGCTGGTTCAATATCTGACTGGCTGACTAGCTAGCTAGCTGGCTGAGTGACTGGCTGACTAGCTAGCTGGCTGACTGACTGGCTGACTGGCTGGTTCAATATCTGACTGGCTGACTAGCTAGCTAGCTGGCTGACTGGCTGGCTGGCTGACTGGCAGACTGGTTCAATATCTGACTGGCTGACTAGCTAGCTAGCTGACTGATTGACTGGTTCAATATCTGACTGGCTGACTAGCTAGCTGGCTGACTGACTGACTGGCTGAATCACTGACTGTCTGGTTCAATATCTGACTGACTGACTGACTGGCTGGTTGGTTGGCTGACTGGCTGGTTGGTTGGCTGACTGGCTGGCTGAATCACTGACTGTCTGGTTCAATATCTGACTGGCTGGCTGACTGGCTGGCAGTGTTTTGTCGCACAGTAGACCGTGATCTATGGGCTGCCGATACATTGACCTTCTAATGTTTGTTTACAGATGGGAAAACAGAGAGAGAGGCCGGATGGTCGTTATAAACCTTCATCCTCATCATCACCATCATCTGTAATGTCTGTATAGAGGAGGGCGAATGAGCATCAGTCAGCTCACGGTCTATTCTTCAAGACTTCTAGTTAGGTGAATGCCAATGAATCTAAACAGGTCTCTCTCTTTAAGTATTTGAGCTGTGTGGGTATCTTGGTCAACAGATTGTCAGCTAAAACCTGCACCATATTGGAACTGAATAAGTAAACCGTGTTGTGCAAATATCACATATATTAATCTTGGAAAGGGGTTGTAAAACTCATTCCATGGAGGGCCGAGTGTCTGCGGGTTTTTTTTGTTTTTTCCTTTCAATTAAGACCTAGACAACCGGGTGTGGGGAGTTCCTTACTAATTAGTGACCTTAATTCCCGTAGAATGACACGTGATCGAGGATGTTGAATTGTGAACCGGCAGACCTATAGCCAAATCTACCACTTCCAGATAACAATACATATCAAAGCTGACCTTAGTTCCTTTGTTATGTCTTCGTGTTAGGTTGGTGAGGGCGTGAGTTGGGGTGGGTAGTCTGTTCTTTTTTTCTATGTTGTGGTTTTGTGTTTGGCCTATCAGAGGCAGGTGTCGTTCGTTGTCTCTGATTGAGAATCATACTTAGGCCTTTTCCCACCTGGGTTTTGTGATTATTTCCTGTTTAGTGTTGTTTTCCATTCACGGGACTGTTCGTTTGTCGTTTATTGTTTTGTTCAGTTATTTTATAAAAAATATGAACACTTACCACACTGTGCTTTGGTCCTCACCTTCTTCCACCACAGACGATCGTTACACTTCAAATAAAACAAATGTCTTGATTGCATTCATGTATTTAGCAGATGTTACTGAAAATATATATTACCAAACAAAACATATAAATGCAACATGTAAAGTGTTGGTCCCGTGTTTTATGAGCTGAAATTAAAGATCCCAGAAATGTTCCATCCGCACAAAATGTGTTAACCTCTTAAGTCGACCCTCTACTTTTTTGAACATTCTGTTAAAAATCGCGCAACATTTCAGCGCCCTGCTACTCATGCCAGGAATATAGTATATGCATTTGCTTAGTCTGTGTGGATAGAAAACACTCAGACGTTTAAAAAAACTGGTTAAATCACTGCTGTGGCTTTACCAGAACAGCAACAGGAAAAACTGATCACTGAAAATGGGGAAAATATATCCATCGCTACTTACATTTACATTTACATTTAAAAAGCACAGGAAAAACAGTGGAACAGCCACTTTACAATAGTCACTGAAAATGGGGAAAATATATCCATAGGTATTCCTTAAAGAGGTGGGGTTTCTGTCTCCGGAAGGTTGAACCCATTGATAAACGTGAACCACAATTAATTGACTGAGGTTGCAGTCAACACCTACAGCTTCCACAGGGTGTCTAGAGTCTTGTCATTTCCCCTTCACGGGGAGTTTTTCTTGGTCAAACACATACAGGACACCGTATCTCCTCCAGGCCTAGGACCGGATATTTTCGTTGAGTTTCTAGCCGGACAGTTTTTTTTCCAGACGGACAGCTAATGATCTTTACATCAAAAGCACTCCTCCTGATGAATTTTATCGCTTATTAACGTTTACTAATACCTAAAGTTGCATTACAAACGTCATTTCCTTCGAGGTTTTTCTTGGTACACATACAGGACACCGTATTTCAAGTGTTTTGTGTTTTGTGAAAGTTTATCGTCGACTTTTTGAATTTTAAAAAATGACGTTACGACATTTTTTTGAAACGATGCTTATTTTTTTCTAAAGTTGTTTATCACACAGTCTACATATAACGATATCTAGGCTTTATATGGACCGATTTAATCGAAATAAAGACCCAAATAGTGTTTATGGGACATCTAGGAGTGCCAACAAAGAAGATGGTGAAAGGTAATGAATGTATTCTATTTTATTGTGCGGTTTGTGTAACGCCGAAATGCTAATTATTTTGTTTACGTCCCCTGTGGGTCTTTTGGGGTGTTGCATGCTATCAGATAATAGCTTCTCATGCTTTCGCCAAAAAGCATTTTAAAAATCTGACTTGTTGCCTGGATTCACAACGAGTGTAGCTTTAATTCGATACCCTGCATGTGTATTTTAATGAACTTTTGAGTTTTAACTAATACTATTAGCATTTAGCGTAGCACATTTGCATTTCCAGAGCTCTAGTTGGGACGCAAGCGTCCCGAGTAGAAGCAACAGGTTTTAACATCCCCTGTTAGTGAGCATTTGATCATTTGTCAAGGTAATCCAATTCAAGGAGAGGTGGTACAAAAATGGTCAGGTTAATACTGCCGTTGAGAAAATTAAAAACATAAAACTAGACATGACCTTTTTCAAGGACAGTCTCGCAAAAAAAGAAACATTCTTGCGATCTAACTACCCGCTATTCAAAGTGACTATCTATTCAAATCGTTCTGAACAAATGAAGGGAATCGTTCACAAACATTGGCACAGATCCGATGATCGTCTCGGTAATGTGTTTTCAGACCTTCCCTTGGTCGTATTCTCGCGGGGCAGAAAACTCAGAGATCAATTGGTACACTCCGATTTACCACCCAAAGATATTCCTGAACAACGTCTATTTGCGCCCCTACTGGATGGAAATTACAAATGTAATGGCTGTGCTCAATGCAATGGCACTTATAAATGTAGATCCTTCAAACACTCACAAACAGGGAAATCGATCCCAATCAAAAGGTGTTATCATGTGATCCACTAAGGCAGTTATTTATCTTATAACTTGTCCTTGTGGTAAAAATGAGGTAAAACAAAGCGTGAATTAAATATACGAATCTCAGAGCATCATAGCACCATTAGGTGCAAAAACTCGACTTACCCAGTTACGGCCCACTTTTTGGAAGCAAACCACTCGATTTCGTCTCTACGTTAAATCAGCATCGAACGTGTCACCCTCCCTAGGAGAGGGGGTGACCTCGAGAATTTATTGTTGAAACGAGAGGCCACAGATGTCTCAAGTTGTCTCAAGTTTTGAGTGAGCGTGCAAAAGGCATGCTGACTGCAGGAATGTCCAACAGAGTTGTTGCCAGAGAACTGAATGTTAATTTCTCTACCATAAGCCACCTCGAGCAGTTTGCCCAACCGGCATCACAACCGCAGATCACATGTAACCACGCCAGTCTTCCAAATCCACAGTATTTCTGTCTGTGGGATTTTTTTTCTCTTCACATCACCAAATACAACAGATAGCTTACTTACAAGCCCTTAACCAACAGTGCAGTTTTAAGAAAAATAAGAGTTGAGACATATTTACTAATAAACTCAAGTAAAATATAAAAGAGCAGCAATAAAATAAGAATAACTAGCCTATATTCAGGGGGTACCGGTACCGAGTCAGGTGGTACAGGTTAGTTGAGGTAATTGAGATAATATGTACAGTACCAGTCAAAATGTAACGGCTTGCTAGGTGTGGTGAAGGAGAGTCGGACCAAACTGCAGCGTGTAGATTGCGATCCATGTTTAATGAAACAAAAGTAAACACGAATAAACACAAAACAAATAAACGTAACGAAAACCGAAACAGCCTATACTTGTCAACTAAATACAGCGACAGGAACAAAGACACTAAGGACAATCACCCACGACAAACACAAAGAATATGGCTGCCTAAATATGGTTCCCAATCAGAGACAACGATAACCACCTGCCTCTGATTGAGAACCACTCCAGACAGCCATAGACTTTCCTAGAACACCCTACTAAGCTACAATCCCACTAACATACACACCAAAACCCACAGACAAAACACACCACAATACAAAAACTCCATGCCACACCCTGGCCTGACCCAATACATGAAGAAAAACACCAAATACTTAGACCAGGGCGTGACACAAAAGTTTGGACACCTACTAATTCAAGGGTTTTTCAAAAAGTGTTAAACAAATCTAAATATATTTTAGATTCTTCAAAGTAGCCACCCTTTGCCTTGATGACAGCTTTGCACACTTTGGCATTCTCTCAACCAGCTTCACCTGGAATGCTTTTCCAACAGTCTTGAAGGAGTTCCCACATATGCTGAGCTTCTTTTCCTTCACTCTGCTGTCTGACTCATTCCAAACCATCTCAATTGGGTTGAGGTCAGGTGATTGTGGAGAACAGGTCATCTGATGCAGAACTCCATCACTCTTCTTCTTGGTCAAATAGCCCTTACACAGCCTGGAGGTGTGTTGGGTCGTTGTCCTGCTGAAAAACAAATTATAGTCCATCTAAGCATGAACCAGATGGGATGGTGTATCGCTGCAGAATGTTGTGGTATCCACGCTGGTTAAGTGTGCCTTGAATTCTAAATAAATCACAGACAGTGTCACTAGCAAAGCACCCCCCACACCATAGCACCACTTCCTCCATGCTTTAAGGTGGGAAATAAACATGCAGAGATCATCCGTCCACCCTAATCTGTGTCTCAAAAAGACAGCGATTCGAACCAAAAATCTCAGATTTGGACTCCAGACCAAAAGACACATTTCAACTGGTCTAATGTCCATGGCTCATGTTTCTTGGCCCAAACAAGCCTCTTCTTCTTATTAGTGGTTTCTTTGCAGTAATTTGACCACGAAGTCCTGATTCACACAGTCTCCTCTGAACAGTTGATGTTGAGATGTTAATTGATTTATCTTGAGTGGCGCAGTGGTCTAAGGCCATGCATCTCAGTGGAAGACGTGTCACTACAGTCCCTGGTTCAAATCCTGGCTGAATCACATCTGGTTGGGAGTCCCATGCACAATTGACCACGCTTTGTCCAGGTTTGGCCGGCGTAGGCTGTCATTGTAAATAACAATTTGTTCTTAAGTTACTTGCCTACACACTCAACTCTATGAAGCATTTATTTTGGCTGCAATTTATGAGGCCGGTAACTCTAATTAAGTTATCCTCTACAGCAGAGGTAACTCTGGGTCTTCCTTTCCTGTGGCGGTCCTCATGAGAGACAGTTAACTCTAATGAACTGATCCTCTGCAGCAGAGGTAACTCTGGGTCTTCCTTTCCTGTGGCGGTCCTCATGAGAGCCACTTTCATCTTAGTGCTTGGTGGTTTTTGCGACCGCACTTGAAGAAACTAAGTTTTTCGTATTGACTGACCTTCATGTCTTAAAGTAACGATGTACTAGTTTCTCTTTGCTTGTTTGAGCTGTTCTTGCCATAATATGGACTTGGTCTTTTACCAAATAGGGCTATCTTCTGTATACCCCCCTTACCTTGTCACAACACAACTGACTGCTCAAAAACATTAATAAGAAGAAAATACTTTTTCAGAAATGAACTTTTAACAAGGCACATCTGTTAATTGAAATGCATTAAAGTGAACTACCTCATGAAGCTGGTTGAGAGAATGCCAGGAGTGTGCAAAGCTGTCACCAAGGCAAAAGGTTTGAATAATCTCAAATATCAAACATATTTTGATTTGTTTAACACAGGTGGAGGGGATATGATCCTTGACTCTCAAAGCACTTCATGATGACAGAAGCGAGTGCTGCGGGGAGATTGTCATTTAGTTCAGTTACCTTCGCTTTCTTGGTTACAGGAACAATGGTAGACATCTTGAAGCATGTTGGGGACAGCAGACTGGGCGAGATTGAATATGTCTGTAAACCCTCCAGTCTGCTGGTCTGTGCTGGTCTCCTCTGAGGATGTAGCTATTGAATCAAATAACGTTATCCACCTTAATGCAACATAAAATAATAACCCACATTCACTATTTCTGTAGCAGTCCTGGGGTTTGTTGTCACAATAGTCTTTCAGCGAACAATTACTGCTGCGTCCTACTGGGCCAAGTTCACAGGCCACCTAATCCTCAATTAGCTACGACCAAGTGAATGGATCCTCATACAATTAAAAACACAACATGCACAGGGCGACACACACACACACACACACACACACACACACACACACACACACACACACACACACACACACACACACACACACGCATACACACACACACACACACACACACACACACGCACACACACACACACACACACACAGACACACACACACACACACACACACACACACACACACACACGCACTCACACACACACACACACACACACACACACACACACACTCTGCACGCGCTCCCTTTTTACCCAAGCTGCTCTGATAGTTCTTATTTAATGGAATCATGTTGCTTGTTTGGACTTTTGGTTGTTCTTTACATTTCATACAGCATTGAGACAGACAGACGGAAAGCTTTCATAACTACTGAACCGAAATAACTAATAAAATGTATAATTAAAGATAATCAAGGCACGTAAAGAGAAGAAGCGTGTTTGTTCATTAGCAAATTGCTCACCTTTGCGAGGGAAGGGAGGTGGGCTTTTATGGTGGGTGCAGTTCCCACTTGTACCAAAAGGGGGCACTAGAGTCACGTTGCAGAAACTGACTGGCTGGTCCATCTTTATCCCACGTGTGTATTTAGGTGACAGAGCAGAGATTGTTGGCAGTTGGCACATGTTTATCATTATAATTTATCAGAGTATGTTTGAGTGGATTTCATCCCTAAGCCACACATCACACACGCCAGTGGAGGCTGCTGAGGGGAGGACGGCTCATAATAATGGCTGGAATGGAGTGAATGGAATGGCATCAAACACATGGAAACCATGGAAACCATGTGTTTGATGAATTTGAAACCATTCCACTAATGCTGCTCGAGCCTTTACCACGAGTCGGTACTCCCCAACACACACACACACACATCACACACACACGCACGCACGCACGCACGCACACACACACACACACACACACATCACACACACACACATCGTATTCCTAAAACTTTTTAGGGACCACCAATTGATTCCCATTCAAATCCTATTTTTCCCTACCCTAAACGTAAACCTAGCTATAAACCTAGACCCCTGTACTAACCCCTAACTCCTAAACCTAAAATAGCCTTTTCTACAAGTGAGTACTGACAAAATGGCCTCACTTCTCTGAATTTAAAGTTGGTTCACTGTTCTTGTGAGGAGGTCTGGTACTTCTGGAACATGTACAAACACACAGAAGAAAGACAACTATTTGTGCTCCAATGGTCCTCCTAAACCAACCTGTTGTAGTTAGAAGACTTAGAAACCAAACTGTTGTAGTTAGACTTAGAAACCAAACTGTTGTAGTTAGAAGACTTAGAAACCAAACGATTGTAGTTAGAAGACTTAGAAACCAAACTGTTGTAGTTAGAAGACTTAGAAACCAAACTGCTGTAGTTAGAAGACTTAGAAACCAAACTGTTGTAGTTAGAAGACTTAGAAACCAAACTGCTGTAGTTAGACTACTTAGAAACCAAACTGCTGTAGCTGAAAGAATTAGAAACCAAACTGCTGTAGCTGAAGACTTAGAAACCAAACTGCTGTAGTTAGACTACTTAGAAACCAAACTGCTGTAGCTAGAAGACATAGACACTAAACTGCTGTAGCTAGAAGACTTAGAAACCAAACTGCTGTAGCTAGACTACTTAGAAACCAAACTGCTGTAGTTAGAAGACTTAGAAACCAAACTGCTGTAGTTAGAAGACTTAGACACTAAACTGCTGTAGCTAGAAGACTTAGAAACCAAACTGCTGTAGCTAGACGACTTAGACACTAAACTGCTGTAGCTAGAAGACTTAGAAACCAAACTGCTGTAGCTAGAAGACTTAGACACTAAACTGCTGTATCTGAAGACTTAGAAACCAAACTGCTGTAGCTAGAAGACATAGACACTAAATTGCTCTAGCTAGAAGACTTAGAAACCAATATGCTGTAGCTAGAAGACTTAGAAACTAAACTGCTGTAGTTAGCTGACTTAGAAACCAAATTGTTGTAGCTAGAAGGCTTAGAAACCAAACTGATGTAGCTAGACTAGTTAGAAACCAAACTGCTGTAGTTAGAAGACTTAGAGACCAAACTGCTATTTCTATAATACTTACAAACCAAACTGCTGTAGCTAAAGAGAGGGAGTTAGGGAGACATCTGGAGAGAGAGGGAGTTAGGGAGACATCTGGAGAGAGAGGGAGTTAGGGAGACATCTGGAGAGAGAGGGAGTTAGGGAGACATCTGGAGAGAGAGGGAGTTAAGAAGACATCTGGAGAGAGAGGGAGTTAGGGAGACATCTGGAGAGAGAGGGAGTTAGGGAGACATCTGGAGAGAGAGGGAGTTAGGGAGACATCTGGAGAGAGAGGGAGTTAGGGAGACATCTGGAGAGAGAGGGAGTTAGGGAGACATCTGGAGAGAGAGGGAGTTAAGTTAGGGAGACATCTGGAGAGAGAGGGAGTTAGGGAGACATCTGGAGAGAGAGGGAGTTAGGGAGACATCTGGAGAGAGAGGGAGTTAGGGAGACATCTGGAGAGAGGGAGTTAGGGAGACATCTGGAGAGAGAGGGAGGGAGTCTGGAGAGAGAGGGAGTTAAGACATCTGAGAGAGAGAGTGGTTAGGGAGACATCTGGAGAGAGAGGGAGTTAGGGAGACATCTGGAGAGAGAGGGAGTTAGGGAGACATCTGGAGAGAGAGGGAGTTAGGGAGACATCTGAGAGACAGAGGAGGGAGTTAGGGGAGACATCTGGAGAGAGAGGGAGTTAAGAAGACATCTGGAGAGAGAGGGAGTTAGGGAGACATCTGGAGAGAGGGGAGTTAGGGAGACATCTGGGAGAGAGAGGAGACATCTAGGGAGTTAGGGGAGACATCTGAGAGAGAGGGAGTTGGAGAGAGAGGAGTTAAGGAGACATCTGGAGAGAGAGGGAGTTAGGGAGACATCTGGAGAGAGAGAGTTAGGGAGACATCTAGGGGAGACATCCGGAGAGAGAGGGAGTTAAGTTAAGACATCTGGAGAGAGAGGTGGTTAGGGAGACATCTGGAGAGAGGGAGTTAGGGAGACATCTGGAGAGAGGGAGTTAGGGAGACATCTGGAGAGAGAGGGAGTTAGGGAGACATCTGAGAGAGAGAGGGAGTTAGGGAGACATCTGAGAGAGAGGGAGTTAGGGAGACATCTAGGGAGGAGAGAGAGGGAGTTAGGGAGACATCTGGAGAGAGAGGGAGTTAGGGAGACATCTGAGAGAGAGGGAGTTAGGGAGACATCTGGAGAGAGTTAGGGAGACATCTGGAGAGAGAGGGAGTTAGGGAGACATCTGGAGAGAGAGGGAGTTAGGGAGACATCTGGAGAGAGAGGGAGTTAGGGAGACATCTGGAGAGGGAGGGAGTTAGGGAGACATCTGGAG